>NW_026260838.1:0-230989 GCF_024613125.1 Pisolithus orientalis | reverse complement strand
GAAGCATGAAAGCTTGTCAGGAATGGTTGTCCTGGAGGGCCTGAAAGTCACAATGGACAATGACAATGGTTGCAGCATTCCTAGGTGTCAGAATATCCATGTAAGATATGTTACCCCACCCTCCCCATGTTCACTCCATCAAAACAATTTCAGAGATTGATCTAGCTATCTGAATCATGTCTACCCCATGGGTATGACATTACAAGACCATCAGAATTGTGTTACAAAGGTCCCCATATTTGTTTCATCAACATACCTGATCCCCTCCTCATACCCCAGGGATGGCGATCTAGTAACATCAGGAGGGGGTGCCAGCTTGCCAGGGATGGATGTCCTGGGTGTTATCAATGCCACTGAAGACAATGGAAATGATTTCCAGCCTCCCAGAAGTATTTCCAAAGAGATACCATTTTGTGGTCTGACCATCCTTCTACCCCCTGTAGATTTTTTTTCCGACCGCCAATTTCATTCAAATTTCACCTGGGACATCCCAATGGACATATCTATCAACTCCCAGCATTATTTCCCCCAAATTATGGTCAGGAGTTTGTAATTATAATTCCCCCAGGGGCTGTATAAATAATGCATTTTTTATGAAGGGCCAACATCACATTTTCATCTTTCATTGCAAACTGAAACTGTTACACTACTCCTCAACCCCTGATTCAGTCAACCGCGGACGCTTGCTTTCTCGCTCGTCCACATTCTCACTCTGTGCCTGATCATCCTCCCGACACTTATCCCCCTTGTCGAAACTCATGATTATGAGTTTCAGCATGTCCCTATCATGCTGAGCTTCGATGAGAGCCCCATCAACCACCCCAGAGGGCCGCCAGATTATCTCTGTTCACATTCAGGGGATACCGCACTTCTCCAATCTTTCCTGCCCAGTCGAAGTCAACGAACATGAACTCCTGTCATGTCAGATCCCAACACCATGAATGTTCATGCTACGAACATCACCATGAACATAGCCTTGTTGATGTAACTCGTCAAGGCGGGTTCTGATCCGTTCGAAAACCAAAGGAGGTGGGTCGACATCACAGAGTTCCTTGTAACCGTCCAAGTGAATCCATCACCACCATGTACCACCCCCCATGCAGCGTGTCGAAGCCACGGAGCGCTGGCGCCCGTCGCCGTGATGCGGAGAACCGGTGAACCTCCATCGAATAATGACGCACAAATTTGATACAAATGCGCTCGCCAGCAAGAGTACCAAAAAAGATAAGCTTGTTTGGGTACTGCGATGTGTATTCAAATTCTTCCATTGCGTTACTCCCAAGAGACTTGAAGGAGGTGGGATATGGGAACAGTTGCGAATGGTGCGAGTCAGATGGGTTATTATTCAATGAGAGACTTTGATAATACCCTTCAAGCGTGACAACAGCATTCTTAAACGCTTTAAGGTGACGAGCCACTGTGGTCTGCATATAGGTATCGGTTGGATGGTAGTGAAGTGGGAGAACGAACGAGAGAGGTTGGATAACTGGGCGAACGTTCCACACTGCTCCTGCAAACATAATTAACGGTCCTGATTGAAAATACAGTTATTCATGGTGCACAGCGAGCAGCAAGGAACAAACAGACCAAAAAGAAGAATGATGAAGCAAGGTAAAGGTGACAATGCCATCTTTTCCGCATACTGTCTCGAAAACTCCACGTAGTAGAAAGTCGCTTGGTTATAGAGATCAGCTTGCGTGCTACCCACTTCATTTTTGACTTGGGCGATAGCGTAGCGATACTCTCCCTCGCGCATATCCCAATTCGTCATGTAGCCGTGATATGCCATGGAGGGCATGAAAGTCAGGCCCCACCCTTCAAACAGCTCACGGAGTTGAACAGCCTTCCATTCATCATCATAATGGTTTGACATCACAGTCTGCAGCTTCATCACGAAAGAATTATCTTCGTGGGTTGGTTCAACCACGTCACAGTCATGAAGGAAGTCACCAAACGCGCGGTGAAGCAACGTCGGAGGAATGATGGCCACAGCATCGGCAGGGCGGTTGCAGTAAATAGTCTGACCATCGATCGCTTGGAACTTATAAAATTCGGAAGGTCGTGCAATGAACGACGGGGCCTTTGGCTGAACTTGGGCAAGGAAAGCACCTCGCTGTGCCGACACGCGGTGCTGCGGATGCAAAGGGGGCCCCTGCTTTACGCCTGGGTATGCAATTAGGACACTGAGCTATGATGCGATCATGACGGACAGCTCACCGGCAGGTGCAACAACAACGTGGAGAGCCCTACAATTAGGAAGTTCGGGAAAGATCTCAGATAGCAATGTAGCGGGTTTAAGGATATCATCGTAGTTAAGACCGAGATTTCGAATAGTTTCTTCAACTGTGTCGTCGATGAGTAGGTCCACACGCCAGAGCTGCAGCGACGTGGCGTATACATCACGAAACATCGGAGTTTCGTCTTTGATCAGTTTTTTGAGCACACTGACAGTCTCGCTTCTAGCGACCTTGACCGAAAACATATCCCTCGATGGCTTGACCCAAGACTAGACAATGGAGGATAATGGCATCTTGGCGTAGAACACACTGAGAATCCCCTAATGTGAAATTTTAGGCAACTCACTGGCATGACGTGGATAGTCGACAATGGCAATCCATTGTTCATCCTCATCGCGAGTTTGGAAAACACTGGACAACTCTTCTAACGTGCGCAAAGGATTTTTGCCATCCATCGTCCAATTTCCGAGTTCATCCATGTAATCTGCACCCGATGGGACGAGGAGGGGGAAGAGGTCGAGAACTTTCTGCATCTACATCCTTGAAAGTGGCCGAATTGTTGTGCTTCACGGCTTTCTTAAGCTGACCTACGTTCGCTTTCGTCGAAATCTCGATCTCGAATACATCTGCTTCACCGCGAATCCAGCAGGACAGGGTGAAGGTTTCCATGCTGTAGCAGGGGTAATGGTGGTGATCTGGAGAGAGATGCTAGATATGCACACATCCAACCATGTGGCTCCAACTAGTCTGCACGACGTTCCGTAGCGAGATGAATGCAATACCCCACCACATCGACTTTCCCCAAAAGCTCCTTAAACCGCACGTGACCAGCTCTTGGTCCGGTATGTTCAGGTGCTCACAAGGAGTTTACAGACCTGGGCCTAATAACGGCGTCCAGGAATATGGGTTCGGATTGGTAACGAAAGCCACTGGTGAGGATGGTGGTGCTCGTTTCAGGGGAATGGTATGGAGTAGATGCCGGCTTGCTGATATTGACACCTAACACTACTGTCTTCGCCTTCCAAACCTTTCTATGAAACGATTCTGTGGACCCTAGACTGCGGTGACTGGGACCTGCGCTTATGGGATGGTCAGTCTCGGCAGTTAGAGTTATATGGATTACCTGCGCCATCGCTGCTGGGTGATCGTGATCACGAATGCGGATCCAGTAATAAGCTGAAAGCTGGACTTTGTCAAAGGTGCGACCGGGCCGCGAGGGACTCATCCTTGATAAATTCATACGTACGCCCACCGCATACCTCGCTCGGGGTTCCGGTTCCGAGTCGAACCAGCACTCCACCCACGGTGACGCTCCAGAGCGGAGTGATAAATGACCGATAGCGAAACTGCAAATTAGATTCGCTTCGCGGACGCACATTGTTATGATTTGAAATGTTCTAGATTACCCGCGTCCCAGGACGAACAGGATCACAAATCATTGATATCGGAGCTTGCTTGTAAAACAATGCGGATGCAATGGGCCATGCACAGCCAGAGCTGGCCAAGGGAAAGCGCAATGATGTGGACGCAACCAAGTGACCTCCACGGTACATGTCGAGGCCGACGATGTTCGAAGAGGGCTTAATTATGACACATGCGATGGATGTCGATCGCGATATGTAATGGGGACTTGGGGAACAATTAGAGCTTAGGCTATTATGCCGGCAGACTACGAAATAAGGGACGTACCTAATATGTAAGAGCGTCTCATTTCCTTATCCAACTCCAGTTTTTTTGTCTGACGTCCAGTCCAGGTTTTATTGTTTTGTGTTGCGTTCGGGAAGCCGTTTCTAGTCATCTATCCACGTCGACGCCCTCGCTACCAACACAAAAAGACGGGCTGACCATGTCTCCCAGGCGTACCACAAAACAAAAAGCAGTCATGCCACCTTTTTGTTCTCCACGATGTCGCCCAAGATAGTCACGTCCATCAGTCCGTCTACCTATAAAGCATCCCAAACGATGGCGGAGGAAATCCAGCTAATTGTTCGTTCACCCTCGTCGCCAGACCGTTCTCGTGGAATAACACCATGGCCCCTGCTGCTGCCAACTATTACACTCCTCCCACTCATGCCCCTCAGAAGCAACGCGGATATCGCATCTGCGATACTTGCGGTGCAGTGGAGAACCCCTCCATCCAAAAGTTCCGTCTCTGCGGTGGATGCGTACGTACCGGTCCATGATTGTCATTGTCCTATTCTGACATGTGCTCATTTCCGTGGGCGTCCAGTTAACCACCCAGTACTGTGTACGTTCCTATCCACCCGATATCCTTCTTCGTCCATCTCACTCACACATACATGCAGTCCCCCGAATGTCAAAAGTCCCACTGGCCATCTCACAAAGCCATCTGCCAACATACCGCCGCCCAACTTTCAGGTGCCAAACAACAACCTACTGGCCCATCTTACCCGGATGAAAACCTCGCCAAGTACCTTCGCAAATTCACCTCTACACATGCATCACTACTCGGGTGGGCCGGCTTTCAGGCGCTGCAATTGAAGAGGATCCCAGCGAACATTAGACAGCATGCGTTGTTGATCGAGCTGAGTTATCATCCGTGTAAGGAGTCGCTATTTCGGTACGTTCCTTTCCGTTCCTTGCGGTGCGATGGATCCCGTCCTGTTTCAAATTTCAACGCCCAACCGCTAACCCGATTTCAACACCCACTCAGGTTCTCAATAGCAGAAACACACATCGTCCCGCGTTCCTACGTCACTTCCCATGATGCCCTCGTTGCCGCCGACATCGATCGGCGCGAGGACCGATGCCGAAAAAGTGGTGGCATCGGCACCCTCGTCATCCTCGTGCAATGCGGTGGTATCAGCCAAGTCATGCCCGTCGAGGTTGACCCACCAAGTAAAATCACGTGGGATTCCAGAGAGGACTGGAAGGAGGTGTTGAAACATTTTGTGGATTCGGGAAGGTCGGATTTCAAGCCAATATCGACTACTGCGAGAGGGTGAGTGCGCAAGCGGGTCTTTCATCCGACGACGGATGCTTATAATATGGTATTCTTGGTTACAGGGTTGTCTATGGATGATGAACGCGCCTGATTTTGTGGGCCACTTTTCTCTCGCTCAACGTTGACCGTTGCAGGCGCTCCTTCTTGCGATATTTTGAGCTGTGAGGGTGATGACTTTTGTTTATTTGGCATACTGTATCTTCGATATATCACTGTACATTATCCATACACCCACCTCTCTTCCTTTCACATACTCATCCTAGTTTCATGCTGTGTCGTTTTCCATCGTACGTTGTCCTAATTAGTTTCTCGAGCGAATGATAAGCCGAATTAGATCGCACGAGTTTCGCGGTGTGAGAGGGTGACAGCTACAACGTCGATCTTACATCCCCGCACCTGTAGATGGGCCCTACATACGTTTCTTTACGATCACAGTTTGCGACGAAGACAACGGAATATTGGATTGCCCACGTGGGTCTGTAATTACATGACCCTGATGTGCTGACTCATCCTCTCCAGCTACACACTGCGCACCAACATCATCGCACACGGAATAGCTGCGACTATTATACGTAGTTGAAACAACCGCCTTCATCCTCGAACGAACGGTGTCCGTCTCGCTTTCCAATCACAACTTTTCTGACGTCTAATTTCTATCGTTCGGCTGGACACACATACCCATGGAGACAGCCCCGCAACGTCATCCCTACACGTCTGCACCCTCCGATGGATCTCGTACGATCACGACCCTCGCGCATGAGACTCCGGTAATTGATAGAATTGGTGCCTCAGGATCTAGTGGGAGCTTGGGCGAGGGTGGATCGGGTCCGGGAGAGAGTTCCAGGACGGCGGTGGGCACGCTTCGGTTGAGAGGTGCATCGAGGCGGAATGCGCAAAGGGTCATGTGGGGAGAGGACGTTGTGGATAATGAAGGATGCGGGAAGAAGAAGTCCAAAAGTGAGTGTGTTCCCTAAATCCCCTTCCCCACTCCCTTTTTTCACTTGAGGACGGAGGACTTGCATTGCGATCGACAGGGATATGGATACTGACAGTCACCCCCAAAGTCTGCTGTATATTCCACAAGCAACGACGATTTGATGAGTCTTCGTCGGAATCAGAATCTGATTCAGATAGCTCGTGCGCTGGATCCGATGCACACGGCAGTAATGAACATGACCAAGTCTTGCCATGTCCACACCGACACACTCACGGCCCGAATGGGAAACACGACTCGGACTCTGATTCTGATTGGAATGCGTATGAGAGACTTCCAAAATCGCAGAGGAGGAAGACGAGGAGGGGTTAAGATCCCACATCGTGGAATATTTTATCTGATTGTGTTGTAGGTGGGGCATGTGCATGAATCATGAGTACGGTCATGGGGTGCTTCGGACTGGGTTACCGGATCAGTGGCATTAATGTATGTACTTACTACTATTATGAAGCGGAGGTTCGGCTCGTGCCATACGAGTTTCAGCGTGATTTTTATCTGTGAAGCTGGATGTTGGTCTCTGGCAGATGGCAATCATGTCTCTTGTCTTCGTACTTAACGATGCTCAGGTGCTTGATAGACGTAATCGCCCCCACTTCCAGCGAAGAATTGCAGTACACCAGTTATGTGCTATTTGGTGGCTTCCCACCTGTTCTTTCTTTCAAGGCACGATGCGATGTGATGCAAGATGATACGTGATTTGCACCTCGCAGACCTGTACAGTAGACTTCGATTTCTCAATGTCAGTTGCCCCAGCTGTTGCTGTTACCTTTGAGTACTGGCCATTTGCAGAAACGAGCATGCAGATGGATGTTTTCAAGAGTGAAGTCTGGATTTTGCCCACTTTAATTTACATCTCAACGGCTCAAGCTGGAATAAGATGCCGGCCATTCTTCTGTAGATCTTGGTGAAACGTACTTGATATCAGAAAATAACCTCAGCCTGAAGAATCTCAGTGCGAATACATGGGTGGGGAACAGTGATACCAAGGCTGAAAACGACCAACAGCAGATGTGAGGGTCGTTTACCTATGCGATGCGTTGGTGAACTTTGGCATTTCCTCCACAAGGTCTTCTAGTACATGTGGTGTATTCAATCAAGAGTAAAGCGACTTAGGGTGGGGACGGGTTATTGGATAGGGGTATTCTGACATAATCAGCTTAGCTCAGCAATCTCCACCAGGTCCAAGGCACTCTAGCTCGGAGAGGGCGCGGTTTCATTGGACGACCGCATTTGCGCGCTGTCTTAGGGGAGACACTTCGACCAAAATCAAAATTCATTGAGGTAGACTGTTTCTGCCTCCGCCAGGCGTCCGAAATGGATGATTTCGGTGTAGAAGACGAGAAGAAGTTTGAGGTCGAAGCCCAACACGAGGAGGAAACACAACCGGATCCAGATGAAGAGCTTATGCTGGACAGAGGTAATGGACGTGTGTGGCTTGTCAAGGTGAGCTTCTCTTTTTTTCTTTTTCTCTTTTTCTTTTTGCATACGCGAATGATCGTTCAAGGTTCGGCCTTGGTGACGTTCGCTTGCTTCTAATTACCCGGCTTTCCTCAGATCCCAAAACACCTCATGGCACGATGGGCTGCTATTGATAAAGAAGATATCCACCTCGCTACCATTCGCATTTACCCGAATGCTGTTAGCCCCTCGGGACGCTCTCCACGTATATTCCTCTTTCTCCCTCCAGACCCAAACGATCCAGCCCCTCGTGCTCCTGATTTCCCGCAGTTCCCCTCCGACGCTGCATACGTGCCTGTGGGTGAAAGTGGCGTGCACGTAGATAGGTACGAATTGGACATGGTGAATGGGTCGGTGGAAAATCAACTCGTCGTCGCTGAACGGCCAAAGGACGTCGTCCCCCCACCATCAGTCACGACGCCACATACTCATAATTCCCGTGCTCGAACGACAATTCTGACGGGTCGAATCAAGCACGAGTGTAACCTGCGTCCGTTGTTCAATGAGTCGTACAGACTACATATGCGTGAACGTAGTCGGGCGTACAACACCCCCAAGAGACAAATTCGCATGATCGAAGAAGCTGGCGTAAGCGGTGGACGAGGTGGAATCAACAGATTAAGTACCGGTATTAGTACCGGGTCATTCGCGGACATGATCGTCTGTGTCGTTTTTCATCGTATGGTGGTCCGCTTACATTCGTGTAACAGAAAGCCAAACAAAAACCTGTCAAGGGAACCTTTGAGCGTATGGCTCGCATGCCTCGGAATCAGCTGTTGGATATGCTTTTCCAGCTGTTCCAAGAACAGCCAAGGTGGAGTATTAAGCCGTTGAGGGAGCGCACGCAGCAACCAGAGGCGTACCTCAAAGAAGTTCTGAACGAGATAGCAACGCTCCATCGGAGCGGGGAGTACAATGGTTTGTGGGAGCTCTCGGAGATATTTTTAAATGAAGGGGTAAGTACCTTGTTGTGCGCCATGATGGTCGGGGAGGAATTGAGTAATGGTATACAGGTGAAGGCTGAGAATATTCCGGGTCCAAGTTCCCAGGCGTCAATGGCCGACGCTTCAATGGATGATTATGATGAAGACGAAGACGACGACGACGATATGGAGGAAGTTTCTTGATTTTATGCAGGTACGAAGAGAGGCATTTCGACTTGGTTTTAGTTTGTTGGCTCACTATGGATGGGTGAAGTCGGCCTTGTATCGGTATCCTATCTTACTCATCCTTAAACGCCTTGCCGTGGTGGTGAACTTCTCCCGTCACTCCTGAATCTGTAGTGGATAAAATGCACTTGGAGGGGTGGAAGAATCAAATGCAAGTGATGGGCTTGCTGGTTCCGAGTCTCAAATTTTAAATTTGGAGTACTGTGATCTCATGGCATGGAATTAGTATCAGCACACTTGTAGCGTCCATCTCCCGTGACTAGCATTTGGTTTAACCTGTCTCAGAGTGCGCTGTCGCAACGCGCTGAGTTTTGCTACCCGTGGTGTCGCTACCCCTGATAGATTTGGGACATGGAACAAATTCAAGTAAAAATCTGGCAATCATGCAATCTTGTACATGATTCGTCCGGAAAATCACACTCTGGTGGGGAAGATGTGTGTGTGATCAATATGGTTATGAATGCAGAATTTTGATAGGAACATAGCTAAGTAATGTCTGTACCACAATTCCACTTGCATACCTAAGCGCCAGCCGCTTTATTTTACCAATCTATTCCAAATTTATGCAAAACCTCCCGTCTCGCATTTCTCGCCCGGCAGAGCCTTCGATCAGGGAGTGTCAAAACGGTCGACGAAGGTTTACCCTATAGTAGACTGTACACATCGCTCACACTCCTGGGGAGATCCATTGCATTCGTCACAGCAATAACGATGAGTTTGGAATTGTATACCACCTTTCCGGTCCAATCCGTCCGTCGATATGACACCAAATCGCGAGGTGAGAATGTATCAGAGCAAAGCAATCGATAGTACGCATGACCACCCGGTTCGGCTCTGACCCCCACTGTAGTGTTTATTATTGACCTGGACTGGCGCAAAGTCTCAAATGTCTGTCCTTAGCGGGGTTGGCTTCTTGTTGCACCCAGCATCGTAGATGTGAGAAGAAGCAAGCAATAAGGAGCATAAGATGGACAGACGTTGTCCTCCGTCATGCGTATGAGTTCCTTCACTGTGACCGCGTGCGTGCACCATGGTACATGGTGTACAATATCACAGGCTCTGTACATTCCAGATACACCAGATATGTCTTGGCTTCAGTCATTCACCACCCTTCGTTCGATGAAATAGTAACTTACAAAAACACGCCCTAATCTTCCGCTAACAATTGGATCCTCCACAGTCCTCAGTACCCGACGGAACTCTTCCTCTATTCAAGGCAATATATCCTGTCTCACCGCTACATGTAATACGTGCATCACGCGGAACCAGAAGTCTGGGGGGGTAGGTTCCCAATTCCCGCTCATATTCCTGCGTAAAATCATGGGGCAATACGAGCAGTGAATGTCTTCCCTGGATGCAGCCGTGCGCGTAAGGCGGCTTTGGAGTTGGGGCCAGGTAAGCAGTACGAGTCTTTTCTCATGGTGTGCGGGGCGATTTCGGGGGAGAAACAACGGTGGTGCAACTCGGTTTTTTTTTGATGTTTCTGGAGACATATCTTCGTCTTCGTGTGCCGTGCCTGCGAGACGATATAAGTAGTAGGGGTTCGATGTTGCCTCTTTTTCGATTGTGTCGCTTAACGCTCGAATTTAACTAGATACAAACCTGAGACGATCTGGCGGTCCCACGAGTGACGACAGACACAGGTTTAGTTGAGCGGCCTATCACCATATGGAACTCGTTCAGGGGACCTCCACGGCATTCAAAGTAACCATCAGACCTCCACTCGAGTTGCTGTACAAGTGCAACACCTATAAGCTGATTTATTTAGGCTCTCGAACCAGTAGCCACTTGGCGGGCGCTTGCATCGATGCCTCCTTGTACTCACCTCTCAAAGCTTATAGCATGGTTCCTTCGTGTCTTCAAAGCCATACGTTCGATGGGCGGCGAATCCCTACGCCTATTCCGGCTCATAATTTCCCTTTGCACTGCGGGTTTCCACCGGAAACCCAGCGAACGCAATAACATCCACACCATATGTACTAGTTCTATGCCATCTCCACTCGAACAGATGGAGGTGGGCGAGGCGGCCCCTTCTGATATGCACCCACCCGCGACCACTAATGCTGGTAGAGGGATGGATCTCACTGTCCCAACTGAGGATTCCATGACTGAAGACCTCCCGGTTCATTTCTCCCGACATCCAGTGGTAGTGCAACCTGTCCGGGACAGACTTCACACCGTGTCTCAGCGACGCTTGGTGCCTACTTCTCCTGAGCAAGTCATGAAACACAGGTTTTCAAAGAGACCCCTAGTGTTCGTGCAACTACCCTTTTGATTCCGTAACAGTTCATGTATTAAAAGCAGGGATGATATGCGCGAATCCGAGGAAATCCTAACAGAAGGGGATATGAGTTACAACGCGTTTGTTGTCCATTCCTATCGACAGATCGATATTATTAACAAGAGCTCATCAATCAGGTCGCCATTACCTATCGGGTGGGTGAAATACACGCAGCCCGAGGGCGCTCCCTACTATATGCACGGAGAAAAGGTCGGGCAGCCCTTTCGCTCCTAACGAATCTCATTCATCACCTTCATTAGCGCATCATCACAGACCTTACGGGACCACAAACACTAGTCAACCTTGTGGGTACTTCTGACAATTTACTGGACAAAGCACGACAATTGGGACTGCCCTCGCATTTGGATGTGGAACTCGTGATCACGACCGTACCCGGCCCGGAGAAGAGAGGGGACTTGGGATACTATTTCATCGATCATCAACGACGGCTGCTCTTTTGGGTGAATAATTACAATCTGTCGAATATATTTTCCGGCGTCAAGGGCGTAACGGCGAGAGATCACATGAGTAGGTAAAATAGGGTAACGATTGTGCGCATATCTGATCCTTTTCCTATTTATGTACAGAGCAAGCGGTCGTAACACAGTACTGGTAGGTGCTGTCGCTGCCTTGGTATGTGTGTCGTCACCGAAGACAACAGAAATGTACTTACTGGTAAAAAGTTTTGACGTTTCAACGACAATTGTCACTCTAAAGGATGCACATCGAGTTATACCCTAACCGGCGCGGTCTGAAAGCAAACGATCACGAAGAACTGAGGAATATTCTGACCTATGCAATTGCCGGTTCGTAGTCCTTATTCGAAATTGCATTCCACTGACCTTGTGATCTGCAGATGCTGCGACTTCGAGCACGTCTCTGGCCCCGTTTGATTTAGATTCTATGACCAAGATGTTGGATTTGGTGGACAAGCTCGAAGGTATATTAAGTTGCACATCTTTAATACTTTCCCTCGTGGAACACTGTTCAACTTGTAGGATGTATCGGCAAGGAAAATCCATATGCTGTTTGGGTAACAGGTACTCGCTATTTGGCTTTCTCTACCAACTCCCTAATCCCCGTCGAGCGCGGTTTGCGAAAGCATTCAGTAAGCCCTATCACAAACTAACTTCCGCCCGCCAACTTATGCAAATTTGTCAGGTCATAGCAGATTCATCAACTTCAGCGGCCAACCCTGCGTGCGGCTCAATGCTGATCAATATATATACGCCTCGCACCATCGTTCCTTGCGCAGCGGTTCATCGGTTCTCATCCGAATATTTGATGTCTTCCTATTCCAGTCCGCTTCAACGCACTTAGAAGACCTTCGGCAGATGTGGGTCGATCAGATCGTCCATTATCCACGCTGGCAAAAGTATATCACCAAGCTCACTTCGGAATGGGCCCGCTTCACAATCTTCGTGCGTTGCTTTTGTTTTCGCACAACGTGCTCACCCACTTATCCACGCGTGTTTGCTGTATAGTCCACTGTGTTACTCACAGCCGACGTGAGTTTGCTGGCTGTCCCAGCTCTTGGAGGCGGCGGAGGCAGCTCTAATGGCGGCACCCTTTCTAACAGCACTGAAAACAGTACCCCTAGTGGTGGTGACCCCTCGCCACCCGTGGCCTTGCAGATGACCGCAGCAGTCGCCTCCATTTACCTTTCCATCTTTTTCTCTGTGGCATCCATACTCACATCAATTCAACTCACGGAGCGTATCGGTGGGAAGGAATACTCATCAGCAACCGCAACTGTGCGTATGATCCGCGTCATGTCTAATGATGGAAAAGTTAACTTCCTGCGTATTGGCCTTGCGTAAGCAGTCGGCGCTTTTGCAACGTGCAGATAAGTCTCTATTTGGCACGGACTGGTTGGCCATCATGTACAGCCTCCCATATGCTTTCCTAGTGTGGGGGTATGTCCTCATTCCTCTCACCGCCAAATAGCATGCTTCCTCTATTCCAGCATCTTCCTGTTCATTCTCGGAATGTCTCTCGTCGTCTTCTCCTCCACAAACCACGCTGTACCCGCCTCCCTTGCTCCATTCTTCTTCCTTCTCTTCATATTCTCTATCTGGCCTAGTTTTAGTGGTCATGGAGCATATGAGACGCTCGAGAGGTCGTGGCGGAGTTTGTTGGATTGCGAGATGTGGAAGAGTCCACGCCATAGTGAAAGGAAACGGCAGAGGCGCGGATCAGTGCGTGCGACCGGTGTTTAGAGTTTGAAAAAGGTACTTGAAGGAATGTTTGCTGTAATTGTACATGATGATTTCGTGGGCGGAGGGTAGAACATTTCCACATATCTCTGCTTCCACTTACGGAAGGGTTTACCTGATATTGCTCTGGCTACCTAATGGAGACGTGTTGGGCCAAGTGAATCGAACTCATCAATCGCATAATGTGAGAGTGGCCCCTAGCAGCGACGTAACTAGCGGACTGTCCATTCTAAATAGAAGGCGAGCGCTCATACTGTCTTAATGGTAAGGAATGCCCTACTATAACGCACGATCGGTGCTCTGTGTTGCACTTCTCTTTACTGACAAAGACTCTACCATCAGGAAATTAACACTTTACTATTTTTGACCTTTTTGTGACTTTTTTTGACTTTTTTGTGACTATTGTGACTATTTGTGACTTTTGGGAAGGAACCTACTATCTGTACTTTTTTTTGACCATATACAGCATTTTGAAGAATGAAAAGAGAACAGAATCTATTGAGACAACTAAGTGATGATATATCTAAGCCAAGAAGACTAGAAAATGTCTAAAAATTCAGAGCTATTGAGCCATTGGTGTGATGCACACTGTCTGAGAGAAAAATCACAATATCTCTTTGGAACCTCCATCAATTTGAATGTATGTGGTATCTACTGAAAGCTATGAATTAGGTGGTTTGAACAAGACCAAAATCAGCAAGAAAAGTGCAGCCATGCCTGCAGGACATGGGTAATGATAGTAGTTTCCTTCCCAAAAAGTCACATTAGTCACAAAAATTCAAAAATAGTAAAGTGTTATTTTCCTGATGACAGTACATTTCTGACGGCGGTGCCGGACATGAGTGTTACTTTCCAGAACCTATCCTGTCCTATGACAGGATTTTTGGGACCCCCGCCGTGTCTACTGGGGTGTAATGCCGATAAGAACTGAAGTACTTTTAACGGCGGCACAACGAGAAGGATTCTTTGCTCTACTCGAGTTTTCCAGACAAGAGTGTCTTATTTCGAGGTAGGAAAGAAGTTCCCGTACAGTACGCTACATGGCCTATTTTATAGGGTAGAGACTAGGCACGATATATGTCAGAGTATCCGTACGGGTTAAGTAGGATCAAAGAATAAATGAGAAGGACGGTAGATCTGTCATAAAGGAACCAACATCTAGTCATTCGGTCGACAGCGTCGGACCGAATCCTTACATGGGGCAAAACGCAGTGGCATTTGTGTCAATGCATGTACCTAGCAGCGAGACATATAATGCAACATTCTGGTAGGTTTAGCACTGTTCTTATATCTTGAGGTGTCTTCTATTGCTGTGACTACGGCCTTTAACCCAGGGCAGATGATGCTACTGCAGCAAATTAGGTGACCCTACTTGGGTATGGCCTGGACGCATCAATAGTAAACAGAGGCAAGTGAGCATATGGAGCCATGTGCTACGAATTTACCTATTTTTAACATGTAGATGTACAGACAGGAATGGAGCCTTTTGGGTGTATTTAGACTTAGTATGTTCTCCGACTTAATCAAAGGTTGTCGCACCAGAAGTTAAAGAGGGGTTGTCGGCGACGGAGAGTGAGATTGATGTTGACAGGCTTGGGGGATTATGCCATGATAGCGTTCAACAAACTCCTGCACAGTCCGATGACGGAGCATGCCAGTAACGATCCTCTCGGACACAGATATGCCTCGTCGAGGTCGTGCTCGGTCACATGCTCGAAAGTGTACTACTCGACGCAGAAACTCATACTATATAATTGCACCACTGCTGTCGCTCACACCCGTGATGGCTGCGAGCGAATAGCAGCGACCACTCTCCATGATAGTGTACTAGTTGCAGGGTTTTTTTGTACTGCTATATTCGTACCCCATGGATTCGCATTCACTCCACCCCCAATGTTATGCATGAAGGATCCGGGCCGGTACGATCGGTAACCACAAAGACTTCGCAGACTTGGACTAGATAGCGTACATATGAAGGTCTAGGCACTTCAGGTGTCGGGAACGATGGAGATCCGCTGTGGAGAAGCATGGGACGTAACTCGATCCAGAAAATGCCCTGAGCTGCCATGAGGGATCTGAAGATTTGCAAGTAAAGAGAGTCCCAAACCTCAGAACAGACCTTCTGAATTGTTGGAGGATGAAATGACGGATCGAATACCTGTTGGGAGTCTGATTGGGTTGGATTTACAGTAATTTTGGCAGGATCTCAAGGCAACCAACGACAGAGGATATCATCTAATATCGGCCTAAAACGCTATGAACGTTCACACCCGCTGACAATTGAGCTGCTTTGCATCGACAAGAGAACAGGACGCAAGCAAGATACATATAAAATGATCGACTATGGCCTGACAGTAGCCACTAATGCCTAGCTAAGTACAATCAGTACAACAACCAAATCGTGGTCGTGGAGGGACTCGGGCTAGCCGGTATAAATTTAACATGTAGTCGAAAAAGGTTTTGTCAGCAATGTAGTAGCGACGTAGTAAAAATGGTGGTAGTGATAGTGAATGGGATGTGATCATCGAAAAAGAAAAGAGGATGGAGGTGATCGTGGGGACGATGGCGACATCTATCAGAAAAAGACTGGACATAGAGGTCTAGTTACTAAACAAAATGTCCCTTAAGCATGCTCGGCAATGCAGGATATGAAATAGGAAAAGGAAGAAAATAGGAAAGAATAAGCGAGAGATCAGAAAGAGGCAAACCATGAGCGCTGACAGCAGCGAAGAAATCCGGGTTCTCGTCTAGTAGGTGGGGCCCACGGGAGACAAGTGGTCGAGGGTAGTCGAGTGTGGAGAATACAAGACAGGACCACGGGACAGCAGTTTGTTGACTGACGCAGACGCAGAAAAGAGTGATGAGGACCCTGGAGAAGATAGAGCTCTTGAAAGGACAAAGCAACGGGGTTATTGGTATCATGATCGTGCAAGGTTGGGGGGCCTACAAAATGAGAGGAACGGTTTGGGTGGCTTCAGAGTTGTCTAGGAGAGGTCGGCCCTGACAGCAACCGGGAACATGAGAAACCCAGGAAAGAAAGAAAAAAACAGTGGTGGGGGCGAAGGCGAAGCAGCCAACCACCTGGATCCGAGGTTCACAACTGTTAACCACTCGGACGAAGCCATCATGCGAACACAAAAGCATCCTAGGAATCGGACGATAGGACCATTGTATCATTTGCAGCGGCCCCTTCTACCTTGACTGCGCATCCTGCTCGTCAGAAAGGTCCGAGAGAGGTGGCGGCGGTGATGTAGCAGTCACTGAGATCGATGGTCTCCGACGCCTCACCTCAATCGGGGCATACTCTTCATCACTCTCTTCCACATCATCATCCGAATATGATCGATTAACCTGGGATCGAAGTAAAGCCGCCTGTTCCTCCCGCTTTTGATGTTTATCCCTGAAAAAGCTCGAATCCGAGTCCGAATCCAAATCATCATCGTACTCGTCCCCTGCGCTCGCCTGATCGACACCGGATTCATATGCGAGTCGATGCAACGGACTCGGGCTCGCCGTCGCAGATCGTAACATGAGATTGCCGACTCAGCGATGAGGACGACGGACCAGGCCCAGGTGTAGCAGTGACCCTAACTCCGGCATCGTAGTGCGACAAACTCTCATGTGAGACGTGGCGTACGCCCATCCCAGGTCCGATATGCAGCCGTTCAGGCTGAGGATGCCGCAACGTCCCTTCTGCAACATGACTGAACCCAAGTGACAGGTTCGGTATCAATGTACTCGGGTCGTTACATACCCCTCCAGCGCCAAGAAATAGCGCGTCCTCGTCTAACCCGTCGTGTTCTCCTGACGTCAGACTCGTCACTTCCTCAACGTAATTCATGGGCTCGCCCCAGCTCGACGCTCGTCGCGCAGCAGTCAATCCTCCTTCACATGGACTACGCGTGCCGCTCGGCATACACTCGTGTCCGTGGTGTCGTAGTACCTCTTCGCTCCTTCGCAGCATGATATTCACATCACTAGACGGGCTCTGCTGTGGCGCCTTGTCCTGGGACGATCCAACTGAAGATGTGTCGAGCGGTGAGGATGCCTGGGAAGTCGTACGATGTGATGGCGATCGCCAATACTTCATTGAGGACAAAGAGAACCGGTGTCGTGTACGTTCCTCTACAGGCGAAGGCATAACAACATTCGTTCCTTCGCTGTTCCGACTCGAAGAGGGCCGGGCACATGGTGCGTCATGCACCTCCCTCGGAGGCACGAATGCATCTGAACCACATCGTGAGGTCAGCCGCGAGGAGCTTGGGTCTGAAGGACGCGGTGGAGGTCTGATTTTTAATGATGACATTATCTTCTTCTCCATCGGTCCCTGGTGCCCGTGTGCAATGTTCGGTGTGGAATCATTTCGGAGAGCGGTAGAATGAATGGCAACACGGCGTTTACTTTTCACGCGACCCTCCTGTGTAACGGTACGCATACTTGCAGGTTTTGGCTGCATAAAAGTAATGGCAGGGGATGAGTTTACACCAAATTGGTTCTCGTCATCGTCGTCACGACGACGAGGTCGAGAAGGCGGAAGGCGTTTGGGACGAACATTACGGAGAAGCGAGGATATCCCATGCGTGAGACGTTTGTGCCACCCCCAACTGAATCGCACCGTCGTCATGGCCTTCTCTGTCTCCTTATCAGTGACCATGACGATATCAGTCTTGCTATGTGAGGTTTGGCGGAGCCACTCCTCAGGCTCTGGAATATCCGAAAGGAACCAGGGATAGCGCTGGCAGGAAGGCAAGCAGCGGCCGGGTCAATGGAACGATGGGGATAACAAGCGAAACGGACGCGCTCACCTTGGCTTCGCCCAGCGTAATGCGTTTACTAACGTCCTTCTGCAAGAACCGGTCGAGAAGATGCATCACCGCGTATCCCCGAGATTTCGGATCGGAACGTCGACCTCCCGTAGGGATAGCGTCGCAACCCATCGTTTCGTCAGGTTCCCAGTCATTGTTACAAATTATGTTGTATAGCACGTATTCGCTCGAATCAGCCGCTCGGAAGGGGATGTGGCCAAACAAAAGGCAATACAGTGTGACTGCCTAATGCCCAGACGTCGATTGCTTTGGTGATAGGCTGACGACGTGGAGCAGCAGAGGCGCGGATCGTAGTCGTCGAATTGACAGGAGTACCACTTCGGGATGACAGTAGTGTACTGCTCGTCGCGGATGCAGACATGGATGGAAATGGCTCTGTGCTCGTATACTCGGCAATGACCTCGGGTGCCAGAAAAGGGGGTGTACCTGCACGTTTGGATAAGTCTGAATCGTCGAGTAGGATGGGGTCATTAGGATCATCCAGAGCCACCTGTCCACGGCCCGCCGCTGCGAGGCGTTGGGCGTAGGAGAAATGAGACACGCCGAAATCTGTAATCTTGACCATCTGACGGTCTGCTGTCCAGAGGAGGTTGGCTGGCTTGATGTCACGATGTATGATACCTTGATAATGCACTGTACAAAACGGAACCAGCGAATGAGCAAGGTCAGAGGGTGAATAAATCGGAGGATCATAACTAATCGACGCACAGTACTCGAGACCGAGAATAACATCACGACAGATGCGTCTGCATTGGTCTACTGTCAATACGGGTTGGTTTCGTTCGTTCCGCCATTTGATTTCTCCGCCGCTGAGGTACTCCATAACTGCATAGGTGGTGGTAGTGAGCAGGCAGTTCCACAGATCAACCTCGGACAACATATCCCTCCTTCGACGAGGCCCAAACCAATCATGCTCAGAGGGGCGTTGTAGGGGAAGAGTCGTGCAAGAAGGAAAGGGGAGGTGTTCGGCGACTGACATGAAAAGAAGTCCATGCTTACCCATGTATATCCGCTCGTTAAGCTTGTCGTCGATGACCTCCAGGAGACGGACAATATGGCCGTGGCGGCATTTCTTCATAATGGCAATTTCCTTGCGAATCTTTTGCTCGAGACTACTGAGTTTGTCGGTGAGAGGTGTATGAGATGAAGCAGGGAGATTTCTCCTGCGAAGAAGATTCAGTTTTTCTGCGCGAGGATTGACACGCTTGACAGCTTTGATTGCCTAGAGAACAAGAAGGGACGATACAATACAGCCGGGGTATGAGTACGACAAGGAGATGTGAAATGCAAGAGACCTACGACTTCGCGGCGGTCGTTGTTCAAGTCCCAACACACCCATACTTCACCGTGTTGACCTTTTCCGACCCGGTGACTTCGTAGATACTGGTTGACAATGGGACGTCTGTCGTCGCTGTAGCGGAATCGGAGCTCTTCTGTGACGCGCACGTTTCCCGGAGGATCGAAAGGGAGACCTGACGGATCGCTAGTGAGGCCACTGTCAGCTACGCTGGCGGCCATGTTTGAATTGGATACATGAAGTCGACGACAAAAAAACGGGACTGTATACGAGTCGCAGGCAGAGTGTAATGCCAGGACAGTAGTAAGTAGGTAGTATCTTAGCCGACAAAAAAGGCAACCAGCCACGACCCTGGACACTCCCGGACTGGATCTCAGATTCACAAACACCTCAGCGAGGACAAACACATTTATCCTCTTCCTTCACATCCTTCATTACCTGTAAAAGTACGACAGTTGAGCGTCTATCAAAAGAGGGCCCACAAGTGCACCAAACACAGGGTGATACCGCTCGCTTCGCGAAACGAAACGAAAAGAAGAGAAAGGGGGTCTCTTCGCAAGGGACTCATCCCTTTCTAGGGTTGTTTCACGTCCAGTAGGGCGTCCTTGTGAGCAGGTGTGAAATGACACCCACGGAATCAACATGCCGTCCGCATCCCTGTCCAAAGTAAAAAGCAGCAGTTAATATACATCCTCAAATGCGAGCCAAAGCGGGACAACTCTCTGCAGTGCGTGGACAGATAAGGCCAGCGAGTTGCTACTAATCCGCGGATTAGTTGAATCCCTTGGCCTACCCTCGCCCCTCGAATCTCCAACCAATCACCGCACCCGAGGACATTGTCCAATATACTCGCGAACACGAAGCCAGGAGGGTATCATTTGTCAAGAGTAGTAGATACCCACCTTCCAGGTCATCTTGCCGCATTTGTCACATTGGACTTGGAAGCACGCATTCACCAGAACGCCAACGTCCGAGGTAGTAGCCATCTTGGTTGGATCTATTACAGTACCAACCATGGTCGGAAAGCGACGGGACCCACATACCCAATCAGTGACGAAAAGAGTTAGCGCTGAGAGAATATGCAAGCACCTATGTATGTCACTATGTGGCACGACACAACGACGAGGGTGAGGATCAGCTATCGCTATCGATAAAAAGGGCCTTATATCTCGGCAGCAGAAAAACTCTCTCTTATCTGATAGCCGCTCTCACGTGATCCAGACTTGCAAATTGGTGATTAGGTTTCTATGATTCGACGTCCAACCCCTGCTTGTAAGTACTGTATGTGTCCGCATGGGAAAGGCTGACCCGATGATCGTAGAATCCAAATGCAGCTCTGCGCCAATTCAGACCCTCCTGCAGGAATCAGTACTGCCACGTCACAGTATAAACCCTTATATACAGGTTTATTGCGCCCCCATTCCGGGCCTAGTGGGTGGCGCATCAATGCCAATACATCATCCATCATGCACTGCCGAAGATTCTTCTGTTCCCCTCGAAGGTGTGATTTCAAAAAACCTTGCCTCGATTTTCTTCAGCCTCAGTTCTAGAGCTTCGTCGCCCATCGTTATCTAGGACTTACCGCGACGTCGGCACGCGTCGTACGGCAAGAACGTCCACAGCATGATAAGTGCAAACCTGTGCAGTCCCAGGTGGAACAGAGGGGACACCGTTCTAGGCCAAGTACCGGGAAACCTATACTCCACCGCAACCCGTAAGGTTCATCCAGTTCCTACTCACTGGCTCGTAATTTGGTAACGAACCCAAAATTACACTCGATCATTATTTCGGAAGCTGGAATCTGCTCCAAGCTTGTCGAAAGGTTGAGATGCCCTTCATGAGCGCTGGCCGTGCAATTGGGTGCGGCTGCAAGACGACATACCGATCTCGATGGTCGCTGCAAATTCAGAGAGGACTGGATTCCCTGTGAGTTCAATCCCAACCAAGGCTACATTAATTGAAGCTGATTAGTCAGGAAGCCAAGTTTGTCCGATTTGACCACAGGGACGACGATGTATTCTGCCTCGTCACCTGGCACTGGATTTAGCTGGGAAAGACAGAACCAGGATGAGGAAGTAAACCTTGAAAAGAATCTACGTTGAATACTTTGTCTTCATGACATAGGTTAGCCGTTTTCAGCTCGTGTTCAATGAGAGCGCGTTGGGCTATACTGACCATTTATTTCCCTAGGGATTACCCAAGTACCAAATCGCAAAACCGTGGCCAAAGGCGGACTGATGGATGAGCCGAGCGAGGGTCAGCGGCTTAGAGCGACAAACCAACCTCACGAAGTCAGTACGTTGGCCACCTCTTGAGTGTCTTAACAAGGTCATGTACATATATAGTACATTTCCAACTGAACCAGGGACGAACTCGTATGTATGTGAAATACATCACAGCCATCCCATGTCACAGGACTTCCATTCTAAGTGTGTCTGTGGTTACCAATACCGATTATACTTGCTATTTGCCTTGTAAAAGGACGAGAGGGGTCGAGGTAAGTGGGGTCGTTAGTCCCGGCCGATCCCCACCCTTCACCGTTTCTCCTTGACAAAGAAATGGAGCATGAAATAGCTCGCTGCTGTAAGCGTCACGAAGAAGATGGCCAAAAGAGAAATGTTGGGCCACCAAAACGACTAACCGCGAGGTCAGCTTGATCAAGACAATCAGTGAAAGAAGTGAAAATACGCACCTGCGCTCGAAGTCCGAATATCGACAAAATAGTGGCAGCTGGAACATCCAATTCGACACCATACTATCAGCAGTAGCAACAGCCAATCAGAATCAAGTATGCGATGAACAACTGGGATGTGCGGTAGCGACGCACCTTGATCTCCTTGAGTTGCAAATACCGCAACTCGTTCACGGCGAGTGCCTCAAAGGCGGCGTGGAAGAATGAAACGGTGTGAAGCCACTGAAGGGCTGGGGTTACTGTCTCACGGTTGACGAGGAGACCCGTAAACAACAGACTAATGCAGCATCATCAAGACGTCAGGACGACACTTAGGTCAGGAATGGGGAAGGATGATCTCACTTGAATAACATGATGAGTGTTCCCACGAGACTACCCACGCTCGTACTTTCGAAAGAAATGGATAGCAACAATATCACGCTCGCCGTGGTTAGGTTGAACAAGACAAGTGTCAGCATAAACTTCCAAAACGCCGGAACGGTAGGCACCAAGCCTACTAGGCCGTAGATGATACCACCGTACACTAGTGGAGGTACAAGTCGCAGCGGAAGTATATCAAAGAGGACCTGGAACAGATTTATTTTCAACAGAAAGCGACAACCAAGTCGAACTAACCTTTGAGGCAAAGTAAGTAAATGTCGAATAATACCCGTTAGCACTGTGCGTGCGTTCCATGAACTTCAGTGTCCTCCACATTCGAACCACCTTCGATGGAACACTTACCGCTCTCGCATGAACAAAATCCTCTCATTCGCAAAGAGGCCGAGGCTCGAGAGACACGAGAATCCAAATAGTGCAAGGGTGAAGAAGAATATGCCAAGGCGGTTTTGGAATCCTGCAATGTCACTTGTAACGTTGTGAAAGAAAAGACCACATATAACTGTCGCAGCGCGACGATCGTCAAGATGTCAGCCCAACGTCGACAACAATAGGTAGAAACGAGAGCAGTGACAAAAAAGTCATGACTTACGCGCAAGTGCGACGCTGCTCGTATAATGAGCCGTCAACAGCGCAGGATCGCGGTACAAATTCTTGAATGCTCTTCCACTTAATATCCTAAACTGCGTTCCCCAGCTCGCGCGCTGTCGGCCGCGTAACATGCTAGTCTCTGCTGCCACATCCCGCATTTCATGCATATCCGTCCGCTCTCCCGAAGCGTTGATTGTGCCATTTGAGGGTACTTCATTGGAGAATCCATGCACCCGATAAACATCGTCAAACTCAGCACGCATAGCTTTCGCTGTTGAGCTAGCTTCGTATAACGCCACCAAATCAGCAAGTTTGTCGGGTACATTAGCGCCAGTACCCTCATCACGAGCGCACCGCACGGCATCGAACATTTGCGATGTCTTCCGTCGAATTGCTGAGGATATGGACAGCCGACGCGAGTTCTGCGATGCGGGCGAAACGCGCGTCTGAAGCTCCGTTTCGTCAGCATCAGAAGCGGACAGCAAGGCACGCTCTTCATCGAACAAAAGTTTCCTCGATGTGAGAGGGGGTAGCAGAATTCGAAGGTGTCTCGATGCAAGCATTCACTGTCAAGTCGACTATGTCCGAAGGTTAGCACATGTAGCAAAATTAATCCATCATGGACAAAATCACAACACTCACTCAAATAATCCGCCATATTGAATCCGACAGGACACTCCTTCCCAATGCTCCCTAGCCATTCTCCTACGCCTTGTTTCTCATTCGTACGTCCTACCAATTGTTCGTCTTCACCAGCTCCGAGACCATCTGTACGAACACCATGCATGGGTCCAGACCATACACAACGCCCTTGTGCCAAGAGGATCAATTCATCGAACAATGCCACGATGCCACTGCGTGGTTGGTGGATCGTGAGGACGACTGTGCGGTTGTACGTGCGTGCAAGATTGGTCAACGCCTCGATGACAGATTGTGCATTGTAGGCGTCAAGGCCTCCACGATAGTTAGAACACGACAGAAACAATCTTCATGATACCCGAAACTTACCACTGGTGGGTTCATCCAAGAACAATATAGAAGGACTGGTAACAAGTTCACAAGCAATAGACACACGTCGTTTCTCTCCGCCCGAAATCGAACGTTTGCCTAAAAGGAGCAATGCAACGATGTCAACTCGCGACCCAACACCCTAGAACAGAGTACACTCACCACTACCGCCTATTCTCTTGCCTGCAATACCGGCAATGCCAAGCTCCTGAAGCGTCCCCATCACTCTCACAACCTTCTCTTCCTCACTCATACTCCTAGGAAGACGTAACAGGGCAGAGTATAACACTGTTTCAAACACTGTGAGCGTGCCCATGAGCGTATCCTCTTGGTCCACGTAACCGCTGACACGACTCATCTCTCCGGGACTCACGGGACGTCCATTGAGCAGCACCATCCCGGATACGGTACCCTTTTTCGATCGATGAGCGAGGATATCGAGCAGGGAAGATTTACCGCTCCCGCTGGCCCCCATGATGGCCGTGAGAGAACCTGGCCGTGCGACGCCATGCACGTCCTTCAGGATGATTTGACCATTAGGTATCGTGTAGGAGATGGAGGAAAAGTTGAGTATGGCAGGGACATGCTCGGGATGAGAAGAGTCAGGGGGAAGGTGAATTGGACCGCCGCCGAACGAATTAGGTCGTGTGTGACCAACATACCATAGACCTAATACCAAAACCGATGCAGAGCGTGTGCAAAAACGTTAACGACGAAACACCATGAAAGGAAGCCGGACGCACCAGCAAGAGCGAGGACGAAAATCAAACCTGCACCTGCGCTACTCAAAGCTACCCATTTCGTATTGTCAGGTTTCGTCGGTCGCTAGTGAATGTGAGCACTGAACCAGACGCTAGCCGCAGTGAATGTACCTGATAACCAGGCACTTGTGAATAATGAAGACATTCACCGCCCTCACAATTCAGTGTGATATAAGCATCTCCGAAGATATCGTTGATAAGCTGATTCATTGCGGGCTCCTCGAAGCGACAGCTGTCACCCGTCTTACAACTGAACTTGGCAGGACCGCGGATCTCCTCGACAAGAAAATCAGATATATCTGCACGAAACGGCTGGTCAGATCTTGTTAAAATAGAGGGGATTAAGTTACTCACCGACACTGCCATCCTCTCCGCACAAGAATCTGCCAGGTATACATTTGCACTTAATATGTTCACATGCATACGTGATGGTATCTGCATCATATCCAGCTTTCTTCTGAGACTGTGCAGGCATCGAGAGCGCAGTAGAAAGATTCCTGTTGTGCGGTCCAAAATTGAAAGGAACAGGTGGACGTTGCATTGTCACAGCTGAATGTCACCTGCGGAGGTCTACCAGGGAGCATGTCGAGAATCTTCCGATCTGAGAACGGTTCCGAATATGCCAGGATAAGAAAGAGAGACAACATACTAGTGATATCACACATCTGGTGATTGTTGAATACCGTCTCTCCACCCTTGTAACATGTCATATTGACAGCCGTTCCATCGTCCACCTCGGCGCGAATGCCTCCGGAGAGAGGGAACCCAGCGCATGCAGCATCGGTCTTGCACACTGAATGAATGACGTAAGACAAACGCAGAACGGTGTGTAGGGAGTGTACGAAATGTACCGTTACAGTTGATTCCTCCCCAGCCATCCTTACACTCGCAAGGCTCATCGCCTCTCAATGTTCTGTGGTCACCGTCCGCTAAGGAAGTCGCACTCTGAGGTGGACATGTCATTAATGCTAAGGCGCTTGGCCGGGTCGAGAGGTGAAGGGGCTACGCACGAGGGACTAGGCAGTCAATGCCTCCCCACCCAGGTGGACACTTGCATTGCCCATCGTATTCGTTGCAGAGACCGAACTGCCCGCACGTAAAAGCGGGCAAAAGACAGTTGAAGCACGGTGGACATTTGTCTAGTAAAGGGTCAGTCAGACGCTCGAGCTCGGACGACGAGAACGCGAAAGCTACCTTTCGAGTCTGAGAATATAGTGGACTGACAGAGACGTTTATCAGGTTATTCCACGACGTCGTAGAGCTTGCAAGTACACACCGATAGATCATAAAGAGACAGAGCGGGGGTTGCTGTACTTGCGCGCCACGTAACATTTCCCGTGCGAGCTGAGACCGTAGTTGAGAATGCTGAAATGAGCCATGTGGAGGCCAGGCTCAATATTATCGCCTTCTGTCGCATGATGAAGCTACAAAATCGCTGAATGACCTCAGTGCTTGCGCTCCTCAACCATCAACTATTAGTTACTAATGATGATTAGTAGGACGGAGAAGGGCATGTGACCACCTTCCATTTCAGGAAACCACGGCCGAAGTATTACATCCTATACCGTTACAGAAGCATTGCCAAATTACTACGGGACATCTACGCCGTCAGTCACTTGAACGTATACACATATTGACTTCTATGCTCCATTCTTCACATCCTGCCAAGCCTGTCGCGACGAAATCGCTTTCCACCACCTTCAAACGACTCAGCAAGTGCGAGACAAGCTGGAGAAGAAATCTCACCTTGCCACATTCGGTCTGTTCTCGAGCACGTTATAACCAAGCTCCTCTATAGCGATCGTCCCATAGGGCAAGTGGAATAGATCAGCTAACGTAACGTCCTTGATTGCCCCAGTCAGACTTCTCATGTGGGGAGTATTTCACTATAAAAGACTCGCCTCCCCGGCCAAGTACGGCTGCTCTCCTAGGATGACCTCGTATGCATCCAATTTGGCGTTCGAGATTATCCAGAAGCACCTTCACCTTGACCTCGTCCGTCTCCATACCTTGGTGTCTTTCCTTCGTAGTGAGGTAATAGTCTAAAGAGCACAGATACCCTGACTCACTTCTTGATGATCTTCTCAAAGGCAAGACCAGAGGCGAAGGGATAGAAATTGAACGCTTCGATCGACGCCGCCTGTTCGAATAGAGCCTCCCCCTTGGCATCCTTGGGGATGAGAGTAGGTGTACCTTGCCCTTCATATTTCTTTGCAAGGTATCGGCAGATCGCTCGAGATTCATACAATATGAAGCCATCATCATCCTGTCTCGAGGAGCTCAATGACTCTCGCTATGATAATCGCAGCGACAAACACCAACGATATAAGGAACCTGACCGAAGGGCTGGAACTGCTTGAATGCAGGTGTTTTGTGCTCGCCCTTGTATACTGCTACGGGCACGAGCTTGTATTGTATTTCCTTTTCATTGCAAACCTCAGCGACGAGCCTGACGGTGGGAGCGACGGCGTGCCCGTAGATTCTGATGACCATGGTGGCGGATAGAAGGCAACTATCTGTTGTACATAAACCCCCACGTCCCCCCCCCCCCCCCTTTTAATGCTTTTGTTGAGTCATCGAGTAATCGATAAGGTAAAGTTCACTGCGGGTTATGGTCGGTGATATGGGTTATTGCGGGCACGATCAAGCCTGCACTATATAATATGGTGCGCGTCACCTACCTGTTTTGTGCAAGCGACAGACTAGAAGACAGGGCCGTCGGGGACGGTAGGCACCTTGTTTACGGATGCCGACATAGATCCCCATAATTTACATGGATCGCGAGATTTCAATGTCTAAAGATCATATACCGCTCATTACTCCGCTGTCAACTTCCCTGTCTCCGCAGCATCTCCCCATCCTCGTTCGCAAGTACACAGCGCAGCAGAGCATTGGCATTGAGCTTGGACGGGCTAAGCCTACAATTCATTGCCGCCATGATTTGAATCGGACTTTGTTTTCGGGAGGATCGCGGTTGCCGAAAAATGTGCGACGAATTTCGGGGTACAGTAACCTTGTAAACAAGGTGATTTTCAAGTAACTGAGTCAAATATGAGTGAGAAAAATTGATCAAATTGGCGGTAGGATCATCAAGTATACGAGCTACCGCCTCTGGAATACGTCTGTGGCTTTTATACTTTGTAGAACTAAACTCCCTGACCTGATTTGGGGCTTCTTTCGCCATCAATCCTGACCTGTATGCTCGCCTCGACCTCGGCTTGAAGAAGATCGAGATTCCTCTCCAATTCATCCCCTTTCAACTCTGAGAGCGAGCTGGAACGACTTGAGTCGAAAGCTTCATAGTCACTGTCCGATGCATCACGTGTGAGATCGACCCCACCAGTGCACTCACAGTCGGAACTGGAGATGAGATCAAGCACGGTCGGAGCGTCATTCGCAGCGGAATGCAGTGCAGGGCCACTACTGATGTCAACTGCTTGACGGTCCACAGGTAGCGCAGTGTATCGTAAGATGTATGCTGATGTAAAGATGACGCTAAACGAGAGAAAGGACTTGGGCGAAAACCTCCGGTGTTCCGGCCCTAGGCTGACCCGAAGATGCCCTTGAGCTGAGCTGTGTGAGTGGGCTGGGGTCCAAACAAGACAGCTTTTAGAGGGCAGCTGTCGAGCTCAACGCGTCGGGCAAACAACCTGAACGTAGGCTGCCCTGCATGGGCTGTGAGAGGGACTGGCGGGAGGGTGCAAAACAAAAACTCTGAGAAAGTGAGCGGACCGACTCTGCCCAGGGAGCAACGCGAGTGGCAGGAGCAAAAGACTTCGCTTCCGCTACTGAAATCTCCATCTATTTTTTCTTTTCGGTACTAGGACTAGGTTGCCCAATCCTCATACGACTGGATAGATTGGACTTCTGTAAAGTCACATCAGAGGCCACAACAGCAGCACAGCGCCGTTTTGCGCCACTTAAAAGATGACGTATCGGTACGGACGTCCTTCTGCATTTTCCTAGGTGGTACCAAAGTTGCTCGGGTCATCTGGTAAGCCTACGACTTTGACTCCTATATGATATCCGAGCTGGGGTGCCGGCGGGAAGAAGTAAGGGCATTGAAGCTGTGGAACGACGACTAGGAAGTCGCAGCCGTAGCTGCATCGTATAAAGAGAACGTAAAATTCCCTTGGTCAAGACTCCGAGGAAATGGTCGCGACTTCAGGAATGCCAACCTTGATGAGGTGCAGGAGTTTCTGGGACGAGAAGATGCTAGAAGCGCCCAATCCTCTGCCTGATGTATGCTACATCAAAAAGCCGCAGATCTGGAAGTACGCTGTGGATGCTTAGCTGCTGAACTGGAGGAAGATGTCAGCGTTGTCGATGCAACTATGTAGAACCCCCAAAGTCCCTGACCTTACCCAAATAAAAGACGACATCATCTACGTGTTTCAATGCGATGGAACGACGCAGACTTTAAGATCCTACCCCCACGATAACATTGCCAAGTACTATGGCTGCATCCGCAAATGTGGTCGTCATTCCTCAGGAATGTGTCTTACATAAATGCTACAACCGCAGCCTTTAAGACACCGGGGTACGTTACTACGCCCAAACCGGGAGATTTGAAATGGGAAAAGGACTTCTGCCTGTCGGATATTATTGAAGAGGAGATAAAGGAAGCGTTGCCACCGTTCAGTAGAGTGGAGCAGACCACCGTCAATCGATCTTCATTGCTTATGCAGAATTTCCACAGGCACTAGCCGAACTGTTCTAGCCAAAGGCGGAGGGACACTCACCCCATGTACAGAAGTATCATCCAAAAGCAAGCTTCGGTACAGTGCACAGCTCGCCTCCATTGCGATAGTTTCTGAACACACCTCCAACTCAGATCAAAGTCGAATGGGATCGTCCCGTATTCGATGTACGCCTACACCCAGATTATATACGCATTAATACTGTCAGAACTAATTTTACACGGTAGTTGACAAGATAATAAACATGCATTGTCATGCCTAATGCTTGCGATCGAGATGTTAGTCGAAGGAGGATAGACAAGAACCAAAGATTGGAAGCAAGAGACTCGCAGAGATAGCCAAAAATGATCGAGTACGCACAATCATGGGGTGGAGTCAACGCAGTTGGGAGGGCGCCGACGCAGAACTGGGGGAGATAGTTTAGAAGAGAAACATAAGGGAAGGATACACTTACTCCCATACAGCCTAGGACACACCAAAAGCAAAAGAAATCCGGGGAAGTAACACGTCACCACCCTGCAAAATGATAGTCATCCGACCACGTCCAATTCCTCAATAACGTTCTCCTCCCCTCCCTGTCGTCGGTCCCATTCACGTTTCCGCGTGTCCGGTTAGGATCACCCTGAGCACCCGTGTGCATGGGGGACTCAGAAGTTGTCGTGGTCATTCTCGCACGACGGGCGGCAACAGCGGGATTTTGGGTGCTACTAACTTGTCGCTCCCACAGCAGTTGTCTCCGCATGCTTTCGGACAATTCTGTCCTGAGCATCCTCCTTCTCGTTGTGCGAGGTGTCATCGGTGGTGCAGGTGGAGGAAGGTTGTATGGGTGCCCAAGTGGAATTGGCGTCGGCGCAGCCATCGTCACCGCGTTCGTTGTGATCGCCGGGCCATCAGGTGTATAATCGACAGCTCCAACTAAATGGTCGTTCCCGTAGGCTTTCGCTCCACCACTTCTCCCACTCACCGACTCCCGCTGTAGCTGCCGTTGCTGGGAAGACGAAGACCGACGCAACATCAATGCTTGGAGTTTTTCCTGGGCTACACTCTTCGAAACTTGAATCCGATCATCCTCGTTCTCTTCCCCACTGTCATCCTCCATCTCCTCCTCCCGTGGTCGACCCTTGGGACGGTACCCACCACACCCCTTCTCATTCCTACCTAAATTTTCGCTGATCACTGGCTTGCGTACAGCAGATGCCGTAGGCTTCGAGCTACTGATCGCTGTTACCTGAGCAGCCATTGGAAGCGCAACAGCACTCTTGCTGGTCGAGAGACGTGTTGGCGGTGCCGCGAACGCACTATGACTCCTCTGCGGAGGAACTGCCTGGAAAGACTGATTGGCGTGGTGCTGCCTCTGACCCTGTACCTGCACATCAGCCCGGGTCATCCTCAAGTTCGTCGTTACAATGTCCTGAGATGATCGAGTGGTCCGGTCCGGATGTCCAGGTGGGAAGAGTGCAGGATTCAGAAGCTGAGATAATAAACCTGACTGCGTCCTGTTCAAGTTCGAGTACGACCGCCGTGGGACTTTCGTGAAGAACTCTCGTTGGCGTTGCGCCTCGAGCGCTGCTTCACGAAGACGAATCTCTTCTTCTGCAGCCTTGGATATAGCGCTAGCGGACTTGCCAAGACATTTGGTTTTACCTGCACCTCCATGGTGCTGCTGTTGCTGCCTGAGCCTGCCAGCATCCTTCGATTGAGTATGCTCTTCCATATCCTCTGACGCCCATCCAGAGTCAGATCCGTCTGTCGTCTCGTACTCCTCCTCCGAGGTGGCTACCACAATCGTCCTCCGTCCTTGTTGCTGCTGCGCCCCGTTTGGCTGGTTATTAATAGCATTAGTGCTCCCTGCCGTATTGGCGTTACTGTCACCGTAACCAGTAATGATATCGTTCTGTGGAGTAGAATCGTTCTGAGCACTAGGCACTTTAATTGTCGGTTCAGCGGAAAGCGTAGAAGGAAGCTGGATAGGAACGTTGGACGTCGAATCTTTCATCAGCGCTTGCGCTTGAGCGTTGGCAGCACCGTTGACTGGTCCATACGCAACTGGCACGTACATTGGTGCATTCGTTGATTGCGTGGACTTAGATCCACCAGAAGACCCAGAGCCAATATTGAACGACGCTTTGTGGTGTTGCTGCTGCGAGTGAAGTTGAGGCATACGACGTTCCACAACCTGCCCTGCCGATCGCTTCTGCATCACCGGCACCGCATGACCGTGTCCTTGAAGCCCAACACCGTGTTTGGCCGAATGTGCCCGCTTCAGGCGTACCACCTGTGCCCTGCCAGCCGCCGTTCCCACTCTGCCTTTTTTCCCGCGCAGAGACGTGTTATTCGTCGCAGCAGACACGGACCGTTTGTCACGTTCGTCGTCGTCGTTGTCATATTCGCTGTCGCCCTCGCTATGCTCAGCCACAGCCCTTCTATGCTCTTTCGCACCAATTTTCGCCGTCGTAACCTGCATATGAGAGGGGTGAGCGTGGCGACTTTGTCGGGTTCCTGCGCTATCACTCCTCTGTGAAGAGCTGTTATCCCCCCTCGCTCGATAAACCAACTCGCCCCCACTCACAGGAGAAGATGCGTCCCGATTGCTACCCTGCTGACGTCGACGATCGCGCCCGTCATCTCCATCAGGGGATACGTCATCCGGTGAGTGTTGTAAGAAGAACCGCCGAGATTCGCTCGGTGTATTGGGCATACCCGCACTAGCGTTGACGTCATCCGGTGGATTAGCGGGTTGAGCCAAAACTTCGACAAAAGTAGCAACGGGAGCCGAATTCTTTGGCCCGGGCACCAATGGTCGTGATGGCTCTGACACTCGATCATTACCCCGTGGCCTACCACGGGCCGCGGCCATCGGTAGTGGTAGTGACAGATGTGTCGGCTTAGAAACCTGCATCCTTCCCACCTCGTCATCGATGGTAGAATCAAAAGAGACGTTGACAGAAGTGGCACCACCACCAACACTACCACCACCGCCTAGGATGGGCGTGGTAGGTGGTGTAGGATGGGGAGTTGGGTTGACGACGATAACACGAGGGTATGCGTTTGCTGTCACGTTGCCTGAAGCAGTATTAGTTCCGGCTTTATCACCGATGGTAGTGGATGAGGGAGGGGGCTGGAATTTAACAGAGGGCACTTGGGGTGGGGGGAGCAAGTCTCTGGCTTCGCGCTGCTCATCGGTGTCCGATAACGCTGTCACCTGTGCTTTGACATGGGACGATAGTGATTGTGACATAGACGGGGTCGAAGGTGTACAAGTCAGCGAAATTGATGTCGCATGCGATGTAAATAGCGGTGAGGCGGAAATATGTGGCGCTGATATCGGTGTTGGTGTCATTGATTGCTCGTACGGTGTTCGTGAAGTATGCGACAGTGCTGGGGAGAGAGGTGGTTCCGGATATAGCATTGGTGGAGACATGGCTGACCGGCGTGGTTTGGGTATGTGTAGATGATTCGGCAGCATCTCGATGATGACGCGACCGACGCAATGGGACTTGATACTCCTTGTGAGTGTTGTGCTCGTCGACGCCATCTCTGTTGCTGTCGCCATCGTCGTGGTATTTACGACGAGTGGATACGCCGATGAGAAAGTATCAGGTGTGGCCGCCACCTGATCTCGATTCCCATCAGTACCTGGTGAAGGGAGACCCAAAATGGAAACGAGGACTCCTGGCGCTCCTGCCACCCCGCATTACACATCCAGATTTGGTATAGCATGCCACGTCGACAAGTCGTGACAGCAGCGGGGATTATTGAATGTTCACGTCACATGAAGGACCAAAGACATAAGGAAATCAGTCAATACCCCATTCAGGACGTAGAAAGGGAAGCAACCAGCAATGACCCCGTCCTGGGGCCCAATCACTTGCTGCGGGACTCACCTGCACGAGGCACAACATGTGATTGCCTAGGAGACGGTGCAACAACGTCGGTGGTGGCAAGCGTGATACCACCGCTCGGATGGAGAGCGGAACCGGCGAGTTCGGGAGGGGCAGGCGAAGACCGTCCCGAATCCTCCGGCCGATTAGGCGTCATCGACACGGGGGTGAGCGGCTGATAAGCCGTAGGGCATGTTGCAGAGGCTGACGAGGAGTGTCCCTGCTGACCACGGGCTTGAGCCTGAGCCTGGGCAAGCTCGCGATGCCACAATCGCCAGGAGATGTTTTCCAGCCTCCGCCCATCCTGAAGGGACTCTTTGCATTTCGTGAACACTGAATTGGTAGGGTGTCGTCGTCATCAAGTAGCATTGGGAAGTACGGTGACGATGTAAGAAAGAAACACAGCAATCAGAAACCGAGTTGAAGCATAGCGTGAAGACGGATACTCACGAGTCCACAGTCCAGTGAGAGCATCGTGCCCTTGGAGATCCTTCACCGCGTCCGCCGTAACAGAAAGTACGGGAGCTGGGAAGCTCGTCAACATCTCTCAAAACGAGGGTCTTGAAGTATCCCTCGTCCTAGTTAGAATGGTATCTCAAGACGAGTCGAAACGGCGGGCGACTGGCAGTCCACAAAGCGATACGTACCACCGTCCGAGGTATAAAGTGGTTGACAACCGTACAACTCGGACCCTCCCCAGGCCGGGTGAAAGCTTGACCCAAACAGGCTGTACACGTCCCTGAGGAAAACAATGCCCAATTCTACCAACTGTACGGGACAAATTGAGCAGGACCACCCCGGATCACGCACACGTCTGGCAGTGAAAACTTGAAACCCGAAACGTAGTAACGACCACCCGTTACGTGAAATCGGAAAAACTGCTCTGCCCCACAAAAAAAAAAACATAAACACAAGTTTCACTGATCCTCATTGATCATACTCTCAACGTATTTGAAATCAGCATTCTTTCACTGGGGTTGAGCCCTACACCTGCGGGGCACTATTATCCTACTAATTTATCTTACGATAGATAGACAAAGGTGTGGATGTCCAAACAACAGATATATACTTTCGACAAGTGAAGTAGTAAATCAATATGCGGAGAGGCTGCACCGGTAATAAACAATAGAACCTAAGCTACGCGGAGAGATCCGGGAAAGAGAGGGAAGGTCCAAAAGATACAGTACTAGTGTGAATCAGTCGAATAAAGACATGTCAAGTATGCTGTAGGGTTAAGAATGTATGCTCAAAGAACATACCCATTCGACATTGGGTATGGACGGCTTTGACAGTGTTCTCGAGTCCATTCACTCGGACAGTGTCAAGCTTCTGTCCAGACATCGATGGTCATGTCTCGACATGGGTGCATGGGTGCTAGCGACACCCGATACATTATTTATATACAGACCCCAATCGCTGACCCTGTGCAAGAATCAAAGTAAACTCCATCCATACCTAACGGAAGCAAAAGTGAAACACGCACTCGAAACCGCTTGGTGCAGTTGACCACATAGCAATTGTGTCCTGATCCACGACATGATGAGAGTTGCCTCCGGCAACCTGTCCTAGTATCGGCGGCTGCAGAAGTGAAGGGCGATGTTGTGCGTGCCCTTGGGGATGATGTATATCGGACGCATCCAAGTCCATATGGTAACCGCTGGTGGAGTCCCCTCCACAGCCATCACCTTCATAGAACCCAGATGGTGGCGAAGGAGGATGATGTCGCGAAACATCGTACGTAAACCCGCCCGTAGAATCACCATACAAATGATCGTTCAAGGGGTACGATGCCGGAGGTCCATGAGATGGTAGAGCTGGAGGGTACGGTCCCGCACCTGACACTCCGTATTGCGTAGATGGGTGCTCTGCACTACCGACATGATGATCCGGAGGGGCATGGTGATGGATAGTATGTTGAGGGTACCACATACCCGTAGACGAGTCTGGGTGGCCGTGCGGAGCATGTGTTTGCAAACCCGGCACGGAGAAATTGACGTGTCCATGTACGGGCAACCGTCCTAGATCATTACTGTATACTGGCAAGTTCGCCACTGGGGCTGCGTAATGCCGAGACGTCGGAGAACCAGTCCTGTGGACACGTCGAGAGCCTGCGATCATGCGTGGACCATCATGAGACTGTGCAGAGGAATGGGTTGAGCAAGGGCTTGCGCTGTCTGAATCTCGCTCGCGTTTGACTCCACCTGTTGGGCTGGGTTGTGGTGGGGGGAGATCCCCTGCTGATGCCAGTTCACAAAGGACATCCCTAGAAGGTGGGGAAGACGAAGTTAGCCGTGTTGTAGACACGTCTGCATCAACGCACCGGAGACGACCTGCACTATGCCACCGCTCTTCACACATCTGCAGAAAAGCCATACACTTGTGCACGTCAGCCATCTCTTTCGCTGGATCTGTCGAAAGGCCGGATCGCTTGCCGCCCCAGATGTTTAGTAGAAGAACGATACCGGCAGTGAAGGCGGGCATCTAGCACGTGCAGCTAGAATCGAATATAAATGGGGATCCGGACGACCACTCACCGTCAAGTATGGATGAGGTATATTAGAACGTCTTCTGTAGATATCAAGCACATGGCTACATGACCGCGCCGCATTTGTACAGATCGCCAACGAAGGGAAAGATAACACTGACGGCCGCCGAGGCGAGGGGATGAACGGCCTATGAATGAGTATCTGCAGCTGATAGTAGCTGGCATAGAGGACACATGACTGTGAGAAAAAGGGTATGCCGACATCCCTGTTGGGGTCCCATCGAAGGTGATCAGGAACAGCATCTACCCATTTATTCATCGCCGAGTCGAGCTCTGCTACGACGCGTTCTTCCCACTGAGGACCTTTGCTACCAAAAACAACTTTGTGTTTGCTTATGGAGTACTGACCACAACCGCTTTAGATCAGCTGGGTCTAGCAATGAGACGATCATTAAGGACGTACGATAGTCCGCAGAGCGAATGCTTGAATGTGATATAGCTTAAGGTAATTTATGAAGAAGGATATAGTACATGGTTTATTTTCGGGCTGTTTGAAAGCCAGTTCAGGATCCGGGTGTTCCCAATATTCGTCGTCGCACTCCACAGGGAGGTCGATATCAAAGCTATGTGATCCTCTATCAGAGAGGGAGAGAAACCCCAAGAAGTAACTTACTCCTCTTCTTGAATTGCACAGGGGCGGCCGAGAGAGACGCTCGTAACGCGATCCACAGTAACCAAGGCCCAGAATGCACGTTTCCAGAGCTCGCCGTCGACAGTCAACGCAGTGTTGTAGACCTTCTTCCGGTGTGCTCCGACATCTTGGGCAAGTCGAATACCAATGCCCACAATCGTCCAGCAAGCTTGGGGCGCTGAGGTCCCTTGCAGGTAAATAGAAGCCAGCTGAGTTATTAAAGTGAACAAGTGCCACGGGGAGCCGGTTCGACGACGTACACAGTAGACTTGGAGGTCTTCCAGAGCCGGAGGGGCAAGGAGAGTCTTTCTGATTACCGGTACTTGCTCAAAATACTTCCAACCAGCTGAGTGAGAAAAGCCTCCCTCGACAAAAACCCGGGGATCGCAAGAATACCGTGAGCCATTTGCGCAGACGAGGAGGTATACGGAACCAAATGCATGGTCCCGCAAGTGGTGCCTGGCCCGCAGCTTCTGCTCGAATGTTGGACGGTGAAGCAATGGGAGCAGATGATTCATGTGCGCAAAGTAGAGATCGACAAGAGCCAGACCCAAGTCGTCATCGGGGAATTCAAACTCGGGGTCTGTCATCATCATCGCTCGCTCCTCCCACTGAATAATGAGTGCATTATGAGCCGAAAAATGGAAAGAAAATAAACAAAGTGATAAATACAGGATTAATGGTCCGCAATTCGGGACGAACCGCTTCCTTCAGTCGTTCCGTGCCGGGAATGTCGTCACCGTTATATTCCATCTTGAGATCGATAGCCTTCTGGATGAGCATAGGACCGCTGGATTTGCCAAAGTAACGCATGGAGTTAGGATGCATAGTGAGCGAGGCAAAGTTCTCTCCAAGGGTCGACGCGATGGAGTCTTCGTCTTCTTGGACGACGTCCTCTATCGAAGTCTGCGCAAAAAGAGATGGTGAGGTGTTGTTCGTGCCCTTGGTCCATGAATCTCGATCTATCCGACCACCACCTAACTCTTGAGTGAAGTCAGCATCTGGGCATACCTAACCCAAAAGGTAAGCAAGCAAACGGCACGAAGCAGAAATCATGCCTTCTGCAGGAGCTTTTCCATTTTCTCCAGTCGGTTCTCAAGGCTCTCGACGTAGCTGAACACGAACAAGGTCAGCCGGGTGAATGAGTGCGTCACAGATAAACGAACCCCTTTGGCGGACCCCGTTTCTGCTCAAGCCAAGGGTAAATTAAAAGGTTACGAAAAGGGCAGGAGAACAAGTACCCTTGCAACCTCGAGGTAGGTGCACTCAAAGCTGTACGCTATGCAGTTCGAACATTTATTTCCTGGCATTTGACTTCCATCACCTACATCATGTTCAGCAATGTGAGCACCCCCATGAGGTGGGGAAACACATGTACTTACATCGAACTGTGGAGGCAGATCACGTTAGCAGGTGAGGGTGAGGGCATGGGGGGTAGATACGTACTCTTCTTGCGTCTACATATGTCACAGGCCCTTTGAACGCGTCTCTTCTTTGATTCTGGGAGGGTGGGGTGTCCTCCATCGTTGTAATCCTCCTCCTGTGACGACATGAAGATAAGAGGAAGGGGAAGGCGGTGGAAAGGTAGCAATGGAAGGGGACCAGAAGGCCGACTTGATTAAGTACGCACTGGCAATGCCGCAAGGTATGTTTCTGGCAGTAGCTTCGTAAAATGCAGGGTGGTAGACACAGCTTCACCACTGGCGCCAGAAGGGTAGCGTGCGGCCACTGCCGATACGACAAAAAACTTCTCACAGATCCCTAACTTTGGCATTTTCTGAATCTCCTTTCAATGACTTTTCATCACACATAAAGTTTGATTTGAACCCTCGGCCACGCTTTGGTAATATCTAGTGGTGGCCACCTGTCGAATAGTCTTACTGATGGTGAAACTCCTAGTCGGTTCCGAACTCTACGCTACTTTTGACGTACTGGGCAAATATTTTGCCATGACAAGAGTTCTGGCTCTTGCGGGAGATAGTCCCCCTCGTAGCAGAGTCAGTACAGAATCGGTAGGATTGGCTGACGGACGCCCATCTTGAAAAATGCGCCGATGCCGCCTTCCTCCTTGGAGTCAGGTAACTCAGGTTCACTCGCGGCATGGCACGACCTCCGCATCAACTCTCCCTGATGGGGGTCAGTTCCCAAAGTTCAAATTACTGCACCTGAACTCTGGTAAGCACAGCTTCAAGTGCCATTGACGCGCACGCGTGACCCACGTGGACGGGGCAACATCTTAAGGTTCTGACTAGATTACATCGTAGATCGCGACAGAAGACAGTGTCAGGCGAAATCCTACAAACATGACCCAAAAAATAGGAGCCTATCTGGTTCTCCGACATCCCCAATTGGCTCGCGTGGGCACTTTATAGAGCCTCTGGTAGCGCTTCAATGATACTCCTGCAAAGATAAGTACTACAGTGTATACTTAAATACTAAATTTCTTCCCTGACTAAGTGCTAATTCCTATGACCGACACTCGCCACGCAATCGTTACCTTCCCATTGGACATAACCCCATGAAATTCACAACCTAAATCGACACGTTTTAGCCGATGTACGCAATCATCCTCAGCTGGCAAATTATTTTTCGTTTCCGCAACAGCATGGACTAGGTTCACTGGACTCACGATGATGCTGCCCACGGTAGTGCATGATCCCTGTTGATCTAGAACCTTCATGCTGCGCATGCCACGCAGGACGCACCAGCACGAAGTGGACTTTCTGGAGACCTCGACATTGGACCCTTGGCGAATTTGCAATTTGCAATTTTATTCTCTGCCGTTGAGAGTCTACGTATTGATACTAGCAAGTGACACACGCATCTCTGCGTCATCCCTTCAGTCTCCCTCACACAGGCCTCTGGTTAACGCACAGGCGGGTCTAATGCACTAGTAATTCTGATTTCTTTTCCCCACGACATGGACGTCTTGATACATCACACGTAACGGGATCAGGATTGCGCTCGCAACCGATATGACACGCATAAGGAAGTCTGCTTCAAGTTTGAAGTACATAGCATGCTCTTTCCACACGGAAAAGATCGAGGAATATGTAATCACCTGGAATTATAACGAGTGTCGTGGCAACCGCAAGGGCGAAATTGGCACTTTAGGAGTTACCGTGTGATTTCTCTGGAACAAGCAAAGGACACGCCAGCAGTGAGTCATGGGTTCACAGGCTGAGGCAGGAACCAGCAGGAACCGCTGTTGGTAGCCACGTATACATAAGAGCAGTTTGACATTTTAGGGGCGCCAAGTAGGCTAGTAGGCATGATACACCGGGTCAATATGTTCTTCCGATCCGAGGCTGACATACAAAATTCACCGAAAATTCACCGAGGTCATTTGACAGGCGTGCCCATGTGGTGCCATGTGGTTCAAAGACTGCGGAGTGCGTCGAACCCTGGCGAACCCTATGTTGGAGCACGGGCATCAATAAGCTTCGCTGCTAAACACCACGGGCATGTCATAAATCAAGGGTATAGTCTGGTACAGTTTGTATCATCCTGTGCGGGGTCAACCCTTCCCGCTGATCGCACTTAGAGAGGAAACACAACGGATCTCGAACTCTTTGCCCTACCTGAAACCAAAATGCCGTTGGTCTTCCTTATCCGGATCCGCAGACATTCAAGTGGATAGTGCAGGCCGATAAGTGTGCGCTGGTGTACGTCCTCCGATAATCGGTGTTGGCTGACCGTTCGAGTATAAAAGGCGAAGTTATGTTCTTGCACTTTAGATGACAAACGGTCCCACGAGTCTGATTGGCAGTTATCGGAGACTTACCAAACATTTCCCTATATGTGTTTCCTTAGGTTTCACTTTCTCTGTGGTCAAGCCAGGTGCTCATATACAACCACCGAGATGCAAGGCCGACAGAGGGAAAAGGCTAGTTTTTTTTTCCCCAGACCTTGAACTTAAAACCACAGGGTCCCGACAGTGACACGCCACTCCGATTCGAACAATGCGGATGGCAGCGCTGCAGTATACGAAATTTATCACACCTACAGCCTTAAAATTTTCAGTAAGTTATTCCTTGACTGCTCCACCTCGCACTGAACAGGAAACTGGATTGGAGATAAGCATAATCGCGACCTAATACGTAATATCGTTGCAGTCACGTGCACACGAGAACCATGGATATCATGTGGCGGCCGGGGCCCCACGCGAGGCACGCACGATACTGTAAAAATCCAGATACCTCCGCTTATTATACAAACGCTATTCTACGTTGGTGAGATAAATATCTCCGCTTCCATCCTTTTCCGACAGTCGGTGGAAAGATACTAATACGCTAACATTTTCGAGCACCCTGTGGCACCGGCAGCCCTGTGGTTATAGCGTGTCGTAGGTGTAACGTGCCGAGATAGATCTATATGATATCACGTGCCGACGCTAAGCGCTTGCCTCCATGCCTGCCCCCCCATTTCTCCCAGTACGCGTTCTACTTCCGTCTGTTCCAAGTTCAGAATCACCCGTCTCTCGCCGATCGGTCTGCGAGCAGCGAGCTGCCCGTCCTCCATCAAGATCGCACGTGAGGCGAGTAAGGAGTCCAACACGATGGTCAATTGAGTGTGATGAGGTACGCGCGTTGATTCGCCCTCTCCGAGAACGGGAGTGTACGTTAGATGTTGGGCTTGAATCTACATACGCCATTGAGGGTGTCATCAGCCCCAAAGTCTTGTTGAAAAGGAGAAGGATCGCAGATAGAAAACATACCTCACCCCACTTAACCTCCTCCACACCCTCTCGTTTTATACATCGAATCAATGCAGCAAGCATGATCCTTTCATGCAAACTACACGTACTTACGAATGCCGCCGTCGGACTCCTCTGTAAAGCCGCAAGCGCATTCTGTACATCCCTGGCTTCTCCGGATCGCTCTTCTGCATGTGCAAGTTCAACTGCGCGTCGACAGACGTCAAGAACGCGGCGGGCGTCTCCGCTTATTGAGGCAACTTTCATGCACGCGAGTTTGATGGCATCAGGTGAGAGTGCGGGCGGATGCGTGTGGCTGTTTGGAAGGGAGTTAGTGGCAGTATCTAATCGCGCACGGACGATTTCTACGAGTTGTGGGGTGGTGTACGGTTGAAAGTTGATTCGAATCATGCCTGGACCGAACGTGTCACTCATACTCAACTAGGGGCCTTCGAGCAAGAGAAAGGTGTCAAAAAGGTCAGCAAAACTTACCTAGTCGACTTCGCACACGCCCACTCATCACTCTCTCAGGGAGATCCATCGTATTTGCCACGGCAATAACGACCAGTTTGGAACCGACGAGGGTGGGCCAATTAAAGAAATTGTATACCACGTCTTGTTTCGTTGTCACCAACTGGTCTAATTCATCCATCAACACGACGCTTTAAATCGCGAGGCGAGAATGTCTCAGAAAAAAAAACCAGTTGGCGGTAAGAAAGGAACCGACGTACCAAGCATGACCACCCGGTCCCGCTCTAATCCCCGCCGTAAAGTGCTTGTTAAGCCGCTTGAGGGCTTCCCTAGCACTAGCTCTCAGATGACCATCCTTAGCGAGATCGTGTCCAGACACAATCTCCCATAGTAAATTGTACGCTGCTGATGGTTCTGGAATTTTGAGTCCGTTAATTTCAACGTACGTGAACGGGTTGGTCTCCTATCCATATTCAGCACCATATATGTCAGAGGAAACAAGGAACGGAGAAGATGAGATAAACGGACGTTGTTCTCTGCCATGCGTTTGAGTTCCCTCACGACGGCATGTACGGTGGCCGTTTTACCCGTCCCGGGTACGCCAGAAATATCTTCGCATCACCCCAAACTGCCGCATTAGCCACTCGCCATCCTTCATTCGAAGGAACAGCGACTTACAAACACACCCTCCACTTCCCTCTTCCAACAACTCCTCCACTGTTCTCAGTACTCGATGGAACTCTTCCTCTCTACAAGGCAATATATCCGGTCTCGCTGCTACATGTAACACGTGCATCGCGCGTAACCACGGGTCTGGGGGGAACTTTTTCAATTCCCGATCATGTTCCCGCGTCAAATCAGGGGGTGGGAGACGGACGGTAAGTGTCTTCCTTGTCCGGGCCCGTGCGCGTAAAGCAGCTTTGGAGTGAGGGGTCGGTGCGGCAAGACGTGCAGTACGAGCCTTTTTTCGTGGTGTACGTGGCGATTTCGAGGGGGAAGCAGCGGTGGTACGTCTCCGTTTTCGTGGGGTTCTTGGGACGTCGTCAATGTCTGAGTCCGATATTAACACTACAATATCTTCCTCAGATTCGGCCCCGGTGGCCGAGAATAGATCTTCGTCTTTGTCGTCCTCCCTACTTACAGAAGACCCTTGGTACTCTGAGTTCACATCGCTCTCCGTCTGCTGAGGCGCGTGCCTTCGCTGCCGCCGTTTCGTTTGAGTCTGGGCGAGATGCGTGCGTCGTCCAGATGTGGTTTCAATAGGCACAAACCAAGGTCTCCCACTGGCTTGCTCATCGACAGGCTGGGAAAGTGCTAGCGATCTTCTCTCCTCCCAATCGAATTCATAGTAGATGCCTTTCCTCGAGTCGATCGCGGAGCGGCAGTAGAACGTGGTGCTTTCTTGGTTGGCGGTAGCGAGAGAATGCGTACCTCGAGATTGTGATGTACGAGGGATAGTTGGTTGGGACAAGTCTCCGGATTTGGAATTGGAACTGGGAGGAGGAGGGATGGTGGAGACTGTACTGAGACAAACTACACTTGAAGGAGGGAGAATGGCTTGTGCATTGAGGGTGTAATAAACTTCATTCTACGTCGATAGATGATGTATACGGGATGCACAATCAAGCTTAACACGGGAAGACGCACCTCATAATGGTCCCTCTTAGCCCGTACGCTGGGCAGCTCCGAAGGTCTCTGAAACCAGTGTATCCTGACGAACATCCTTTTCGCGTGTATGTCTCCCTTTCCGCCACCTTCATCTTCACTACGTTCCTCATCGTCGTCATCATCGGGATCTTCCTCAGGGCCATAACCACGACTATCTACCACCCGTAAATCCCACATTGCCACAATAACGCCAACACTCAACCCTTTCGACATCAAACCCGTCCGGACACAGACCGTATCACCCACATTATACACTTCCTTCTCGTTCGCCCCACGTCCAGATTGTCCGCGCACAGAGGACCGCGGCTTCCTCCTTCCCGAGACCGAGGACGAACCAGGCTTCCCCGAGACGACGCGCGTAAAAGACTCGTAGAATCTCGTCAATGCGCCCTCCTTCAGTTCCCAACTGTCGTCTTCCTCTCTCAACGCCTCATAATCTTCGGGTGCACTTGGACGCGTATAGCACGGTTCGGAGTGAGTCCAGAAAGTGGAGGTGTCGTACCATGCAGTAGGCGGAAGGTTTGTAATGAGGGGCTGGTAGCGTTTGGAGCGGCGAGTGGGCGTTGCGGGTGTTGATGTCATCGTTAGTCGTTCAGTTTCGCTGGAGGGTGGCAGCAGCTTTTGTAGGAGACACGTGACGACAGTCCGCAAGTTGTCACGTGCCGCCGCAGCTCCGCCTTGTTCTTGTTCGTCAACTTTTCTCTGCGTCGTATGTATTATGTCTTGTCTTCTGTTCGCTTGTTTACTGGAGTCACCGAGGTAGCAATACGTTGTTAGCGCGGATTGGTAAACGAAACAAGCCCAAATTCATAGGTATCCAAGTGACCTGCAATGGCATGGCTCGCCGTCTCGAGATCTCACGCATTTCAACCCACAAGCGTGCACCTCGATCCCCGTATTTGCTCGTCAAGCCTCCTTGCCATTGACTAGAACCCCGGCGACATATGTTTTACGAAGTCTATCACCGCTCCGTCTCTTCGGATGAACCGTTACTGGTCCCAGTGTACCTTCGTTGTCCGCGGCCCAGGACTGGGTGGTAAGTGGTTGTTTCAAGATAGATGTACATCACTCCCCTTCACTAGCCAATGTTCTGACCTTTTGTGCCACACAATCGTCATCGTCGAATCCCTGTTTCTAATTTGATGCACTTAGTTGCCTCCTGGCCACGGTGCCTGCGCGTGCTCCTCCATGGATGGGTCCATCCAGTTTACTTTATGTTTGGTAGGATACTACCAAGACTCCCGCATAGGTATGGCGGGCTCCCGACTGTCCCATTTCTGCCGGAATTCCATACAGCCTCACTGGCATAACATATATGGTTGGACGGAGTAGCGCTCCAGCTTCAGACATTTCCGCCTTCAGAGCTCATGTCTCACCACCAGATCGATTCCAAGTTCAACGATGACTGGTCTGTCCAGGTGATACTCATACCATCGTAGAAGGTCTCGCACTGACTCTCCTTAGGATGAGTTCACAATGCTTCTCTATCTTTCTCTTCCTCGCACTCAACAACCCCACACCTGTGGGTGGGTAGTCGGTGGAGAGCCTTGCAACGATGTCCTTTTTCCGGAGCAGTTCTCGGGACACTTGACAACGCATGGCGTCCGGGGAAATGGCACAACGAACATGTTGTGTTGTTGGGTGGGTTGTAACGCACCCAAAATGAAGAAAGAAAGCGTGCTGCGACACGTATTTGAGGTACATCTGGAGTTACGATTTGAATGCCCCGACTGCGGCTTGAGTTTTACTCGTAAAACCAGTTTAAACCACCACAGGAAGAGGAAACACTTCTAACAGGAACTCAAGATATACATTCCTGGAGATCTTGTGCAACAACCGTGGAGACGATGGGATCGCACATACATGGACGATCTGGTTTGCCCTCCTAATTGATGTGCTGTTATACAGCTTTTGGTGATGTCCCCTCCGCACTCTTGCTCTACCGTACATACTACTACAACTCTACAGATTTACTGTATGATATTTAGGTGTGTTAATAAAATACAACTCGCATGATCAGAATACTTGCTTGCTCCAAATAGCGTGAATCATGAATTCACATTCCACGTGGTATACGACTCCAAAACGCGAATCTCCTGTGGATCCAGCATACTATGTCTCCTCTTCCAAGCTGTCTGCCGGTGGATCTGATCCTAGCCAAGGCTCCGTGTGACGCTGTGGGGTACGACGACCGGCACATGGAGTGCCTCCGCGAGTGACCGATGAATTGAACAACACAGGAAAGCATGTCCACCGTGTGCTACAGTGACGCGTCAAACCCTCTAACAGTTCATTGGGTTCCCAGGCCAGTCGGATGGGCCCGCCATGCCTTTCGTTTCAGCACTGCCACTGCGAGCCTATACGTATTCGAGAGTCGGGGGTGCTCATTCCATTTCACATGCCTTTCCATGTCTCGCCCTACCACCGACCATTGGTGAGTACAGACCTTCGCGCGCTTTAATGTCCATGCATACACTGATATGTGGACCCGGGTGAGGTACGCAGTCGCCGCTGACACCGCAAAACTAGTAGCACCGCGTTGCAATTCCCGCCAACCCAAGGGGACTCACTCTCGCTAACCCCGGAATATCACTGGCAGTCGGAAAAGCTACCTGAAGACCCGTGGATGTGCACGGTGTCCGCCGAACTTGTGTGTACATGGCAACAAGACCTAATCGAAGCGTACCAAAGGAGTTGTTAGGAAAGACTGAAATCCGTCCGTGGGTTATCTTCGTCTATTGTGCCTCACGGGACGTCAGGGATGATTAATGGATGCCCTTCTTGTGTCGCGGTAAAATCTCTGGGTGCATGCATCCACGTCTTTCCTTCGGTCCTGCATTCCCCTGGTCTAGGCTCTGATGTACTCAACAGGCAATGCAGCCGTTCACGGAATTGAATTTACCCCAGAACCGACTTTTAGCCTAAAATTGTCTGTGGCAGGCTATATCAGGGTATAATGTCTTGCGGATGTCGGACATCTTTGTGTTACTATGCAGTATGCTGACATAGTCTCGTAACCCGCCGACCCGCCGCTTCAGGGGACGAACAGGGCTGACACCCTTACAAGCTGTCGTAAGAACCCGAGGGAGGCTGAGGGAGGCCGTCCGAGGCAAAGACCAAAGTGCCTAATGCTGACACTGTTCTGCAAGTGTCCCGCTGCAAGTATGGGAATTGGACCAGACATAGTGCTTCTTTCTACTCTTAACCATGTGCATTTATTTTTAGGACGTGCTGTAAACACTATCATAGCCGATTCCTGGTATATTTTTGCAGGAGGCCCCTGTGCTGCAATATCCTCCAGGTCATGGGATTTCACGCCAACCTTTAAGCTATCGCTCTGACTTCCATTCCACTGAAGACAAAAGCATCTTATTTTCTTTTGCCCTACCACTCGCCTCCAAGACCGGACCTACTTACATTAGTGCCTTAGGCTCCAGAACATGGCTGAAAAATCCTATGTAGGATTTCACGTTGGGCAAGAGTGGGATGGACCGGAAGCGTCAACAATGGCAAAATGACACCGAACCTTAGTTCCATCATATCCCCCACTTGTTACATTTGCTTATAAAACCGCAGAAGCGGCGCAGTCACCATGATGGAGAGTCTGACATACCAACCTAACACCGCCACGAAACTATTGTGGACAAGAAACCCGATCGATATGTGGAACTAAACCTTACTCGAGGTAACCACCCATTTAAGTTATCCCAGATCTCCATTTTCCCAGCCTTCCCCTTGCACTTGCTATCAAGCAGTAGCACATCCTTTCCGGAGAAAACGTTTTCTCCAAGGCAATTTCATCACAGCAATGGTTGATAGTCTATTTCCTCGGGTGAAAGTAGGCAGCAAGATTCGGATGCAGGTTGTCTGCGAAAGTTGTCATGCAGACCCTGGCTCGGACTGCACAAAAGAGTCGGGACCGACGCAGAAGATATAAGGAATGCTGTACAGGCAGGGAAGGTATCACTATGCTGTTTGAGTTGTAAGAAAGAGGCGACCACCCGAGAAATAAGGCATGAGCGGACATAGGTCGAAGGAAAGGACAATGGGCTAGTAAGGAGCATTGCAAAGTAAGGCCAGCGGGCTCCCAGAAGATGATAACGATGAGGCTGAATACGGGTTGCCGAATTTGAGGACAAGAAACTAATTGCTTTCTTGCAAGGTTTCATTTTCAGGGTTCCGTGTGATACTTATTAGCATTCGCCAAAGTCTGAGGATTTCCAGCTCGATCAGTATATATCTCTCTCTTCCAGTACCGGTGCGTGCTGTCTTACGGGGTCTTGATTGGCTACAGGAATTACCGAAGAGTACCTCCGCTGCGAATAGATGCTCCACTGGACAGAAATTTTGCAACGAGAACCATGACGAAAGCGGTTTTGGTGGCGGTGCTTGCTCTTGACTATCCCGAGGGGTGTATCAGATAAAAAAATCTGTTATGTAAATCGATTACCAAGGGTCGGTCGCGGTAGGTCACGTGAGTTACGTAGTGTTCACTGGCAGTTCAGCGGGAGATGGTGGACACTTACGAGTTCAGATCAGACTGATGGTCGGTGACATTGACATGCTGGTGGTAGTATTTCGTCCTTGGCCCGATCTGCTTGTGCACTCCAGGATATGTCTTGATACGCCGACCTCCAAAAGCGCCTGCCCGACCAACGCGCTTGCGTCACATTTGCAGTCTGCAAAGCTTGCTGTGCTTTTGGATCGCAGGTGCGTGCACATAGATACCCTCTCGGTGGTTCCTGTGCCTTCCATACCGGTTTGTTCGTGATTATCAGCGCTTCGTGGCTTACAGGCCTATATTTTATTGTTCCCAACGCGCATGTCGAACTTTAGGGTAAATGTAACGCGTTAAACCTCCATGGCGTCACTCGGCAACCCGACCCATGTGCCTGCGGAAGCCCTACTGCCATACCACCTCTTCCGATGGGCTGTTACCCGGTTCTGCCCCAACGTAGTTTGGTTGTCTGCGGCCCGGTACTGGACGGTAAGTGGAGATGGTAGGACGTTTCATCGCCAACTTAGGGTAATTTGCCCTCATTTGTGTACATCCCAGCACTTCGTGGCGCAGCGTGATTGTCGGACTCCCGATTTCCGGGGTCGGCCTCTGGTTTATGCTTTTTTGATGAACATCCCGAATTCCTGAGTACAGAAAGAACCTGTGCGTACTCCTTTATAAATGGTCCGAATGATCGGTTTTGCCAATGGTAGGGTACAATGGAAACTCCTGCCATCGGAAAGCATTCCCGATGCTAAGACGGACTCCACATCGTCTCATTACGACCAGCCGTCCATTTGGCGTCACTGAAGAGTATATATGATTCAAGTCAGCAGCACTTACAGCCATCTCAACTCCTGCAATCCAAATCATGTCTCACTGCCAGAGCGGTTCCGGGTTTAACGAGAACTGGTCTCCTGAGGTGAATTCCCTTCAGTTCTAGGAAACGTCGCACTGATTTTCCGATTTCCCGCAGGACGAGTATACGATGCTCAATTATCTTTCTGGACCTCGCGCTCAACAACCTCACACGTGCGGGTGGGTAGTCGGCGGTGAGCCTTGCAATGATGTCCTTTTCCCGGAGCAGTTCTCGGGACATCTGAGAGCACATGGTATCAGCGGGAGTGACACAACAACGGTGTCGTGCCGCTGGGTGGCCTGTGATGCGCCCCAGATGAAAAGAGAGAATGTGTTGCGACATGTATTCGAGGTGCATCTGGAATTGCGGTTCGAATGCCCTGACTGCGGGTTGAGTTTTACGCGCAAAAATAGTTTGAACAACCACAGGAAGAGGACACACTCTTAACAAGACTACAAGCGCTCGCAACCACATGCGAAGCGCGGCACGGGTTGGGAACACCTATTAACTTTGCTACACAGAATGTTTGTCCTTTCAGCTACTGCTTTGATACTGCCGTCCATCTCTTGATAATTTTGTCACATTCTCGCTCTGTCTTGCTTTACTGCATTTACCGTTGTAATACTCCGTAGTAGGTGGATACGTCAATATGTATTCTTCACCTTCTATTATTTGTACGATTGGTTGTTAGACGATAATACGAACGCAAGATAGGCTTTGCTCCTGGACGTGCCCTGTCTCGGGTCTTTTCTGAGCTGTGTTACCGATCAGTGATGTTGGGCGGGAGTTTCGGTTCGGAATCACCGTAGAACTTGGCCAGACTCGGTATCATCCTGTGCAAGTTGTCTCTAAAACAGTACTTGCTATAAAATTATGTCGGGCTAATCGCATCCATCAACTCATCAACGGAATGAATCGAATCAGCTTTTCTTCAGCTTCCAAGGCTGTCGTGCAGTTGAACGTGCCACTGGAAGGAGTAAACTACAGCTTGCAAGTGGCTGAAGTCAGAAAACCGCTGTGAGCGTAAAAGTTGCGTGCTGCACAGTTCGTACTGATAGACACAGCTAGGAGTCAGAGCAAGGCCATCACTAAGAGATTCCAGCGACAGACTTACAGCGCAACATCTTGTCGCGTGTGGTTCGTAGGGCCGGTATAACGTCCTGGCCCTAGATCCAGGTTATAGCAGTCAAACCACCTGCATACGCATGACCGGAAAAAATATATCGGGAACTTGAGTTCTCCGAGGAGAAGGTCCTGTACGAGGCAATCATCTGCTGCGGAAGGACGATGTCATCATGAACTGAATGGTGCCTTCGGGGGAAACTGAGAACATATCGATGTCACGGTGCTTGCATTCTATATTTCAGAAGCCACGGAAAACTGAAGAATAAGAATCACTTGACGAAGGCGGCGATAAGGCTCGTAGCTACAGTACTATAGTATGAAACTTGCTGAAATCACAGTACAACGTCGACCCCCCGTTGCTGAGTCCCACGGCGAGGGAACTAAGCCTGCATATCCCTGGTACTGGCAGCAAAATTTATATTGCTGCACGACATGGCAGGAATACCGATTAGAGGGAACATTGATAAATTGCAAGGTTTGAGGAGGTACGTCGAAGTGGTGGGTAAATTGTTGCAAAAATGACGATACTAGCATCGCAACTGATATTGCGAGTACAAGGAGATCGGCACTGGCTTTTTGGACGGCGTCGAGCGGTTCGAGAGGATTAGGTGCCGGAGGGTACTATTTCGGTCGTGGTCCTGGTCAGGCGAGATATGGTGGAGGCCCATAGCGTGAAGAAGTCGGGATTGGGCAGGGGAATGGGACGAAGGAAGTAAAGTTGGAAGAGGAATGTAAGCGTTCGCTTACCTTACCGCTTACCGCTTGCCACTCACGCACCGTACGCACCGTTCACGCTATCGCTTCACGTCGTCACATCTCCTATTCCCTCGATCGTGCCCTCGTCTGGGCATGCAGATCCCTCCTGCTGTGTTGTACTGTTTGGACCCTGGGGGTATATATACTGGTGCTGCATGTATGTGCAGGTCATCTCTTCTTTTTCTCTCTTTCCTCTCACTTGCTCTGTTGAGCATCTTGTATCAGTGTATATGCTTGATTGTCTAATCCCCACATGCCTGTCCATGTTCTGTCGTCATTGTGAGCCATTCTGAGTGTACTCACCCCACAGTGGTGAGTTCCACTTTTTTTGAACGTGCCATAGCGCATGTTGATGCCTGCTAGAGGTGTCAAACTGCCATCCCGTAAACTGCTGTCCCGTTGTGTTCCCTCCATCCCTGTACCCTTGACTACCTGTAGTCGAGGGAATAACCCTCCACCTGCGACATCATTGTCATCGCCATTGTCCTCATCTTTGTCTTTGCTGTCTACATCACATGCTGCCTCTACTCCCCTGCCATCTATGCCACTGCCTGTGGCCCTGCCCAGCACTGCTCTGTCTCTGCCTATCTCCCCTGCACACATCCCATTACCAGCATCCCTTCCACCATCTCTGACTTCCACAGATAGCTCATCGTTGTCTGACAGCTTCACAGTGGTTCTCCCTGTCTTTGTGATGTCCTCAACACAGTCTCAGGTAGTGTGATGCAAAAATACCACTCCTGGAAAAACCCCTCCCTTCTTAACAGTGGGTGACATCACCCCAGAAGGGTTGCGAAGCTGGGAACTAGGTTGTGAGAATTACTTTTGGCTAAAAAGTGTAGCAGAGGATGTTCAGGTCGCCAAAGTTGCGGGTCACCTTCTGGATCCTCATGTGCAGGACTGGATTAGTAACAACAGCAGTTGACTGACTACCCTCTCCTTCTCGGAGTTTATGGATGAAGTCCGTACATACTGGCTTCCCAGCAACTGGGTGGAAGCTATCCAGCAGAAAATGCTCTTGTCAATGCAGGGTAACAAAGCCTTCCACTTGTGGGCTGTTGAGGTGGAGAGTCTGAATGTTCTGTTATGGGGTAGCGAGTTCCACCTCACTGAAGACCATCTTCGTTTTCACCTAGAGTCTCACATGCACCTGGATCTCACTGCAGAATATTGCTTGTCTGGTGGCTGCTGTGAGAAGCAGTTCCGTGCTTGGCTCGACCTGGTCCACTTGCTTGACGAGAAACGTGTTCACGACGCTGCAAAACTTGATGTGGCTCTTCGTAGAAAGCCTTTTCAACCCAGCCATTCAGCTAACACTGCAGTGTCGGGTTCGAAGGCACCAGATGGTCGCACCCGCACTTGCCCTCCTGCCCTCATCATCAAGGAATGCCAGCTCCTTTGGGACAACTCGGGCTGTTTCAAATGCCACTGTCTCTTTCAAAACCATACCACACATGATTGCCCAAATGATTTCCCTGATGCAAAAAACTACAAAGTGCTGACCGCTGCTGATGTTGAGGCCACTCGTAAGAAATGTGCCAAACCTATTGCCACAATCATCGAAGAGGAGCCTGCAGCGAAGCACTCCCACATCACTGAAGTGGATGATGACACAGATGCCATTGCTGTTGTCATGCCCTCTGCTGCGCTGGGGGATGGAACTGACTCAGGTGAAGAGTATGTTGCACCTCTTTCCATTCCCCATCTCTGGTGGTCCTGCCTCCTGGAAGGACCTAACATGACCTTCCCTCTACCTGTGAAGGCACTGATTGACAGTGGTTCTCATTTAGTTCTGATTGATGAAACCCTTGTCTCGAAGCTAGGGTTACGGCGCTGTCAGTTGCACAAGTCCCTTGACGTTTCGGTAGCACTTTCTTCTGGTAACCAGGAGGTCATGTCTCTGCAGAGTTACGTTGTGCTATCTTGTCTTTCCCCAGATGCACACTTTCATTCTCGGTCCGTCTGCGCAATCATTGCGCCCTGTTTATGTACACCACTCTTGTTAGGACTCCCGTTCCTTGCACATAATCAGCTCATTGTCAATCACACTCTCCGTACATGTATTAATAAAGATACTGGTTATGACTTGTTGAATCCTCCAACTCCTGTCCTGGCTCCTGTCCCCTCACCAGTAACCCCTACCGTTCAGGCTGTCAAGCAACTTAAGGGTGTGGTCCTTGCAGAGCTACATAGTGTTCTGCCCACGTATCGTGAACTTGTGGAGGTGGTGTCCACCCTGGTCTGTGGGGTGGATGTTATTGGCGCAGTACAGCATCGCATTGAGGTCCTTGCGGCTGCTGAGGAGCTGACAATGTGCGATGCACGACTCAAGGTTGAGTTTGCTGATTGCTTCCTGAGTGACATCCTGACCATGGATGCCCTGCCTGATGATGTGCTTTTCTGGGTCCAGCCCAAGGATGCCAACAAGGTGATCCAGCTTCGGTCATACAATTGTCCAAAGAAGTATCATGGAGCATGGAAAATGTTACTACAACAACATCTGGATGCAGGGCATTTACGGCCTTCCAATAGTACTCACTCTTCGCCTGCATTCATTATTCCAAAGGTGGATCCTGCTGTGTTGCCACGCTGGGTCAACAATTTTTGACAACTCAATCTGAACACGATCCCCGATAACCACCCGTTACCCTGCATCGATGAGATCCTTCATGATTGTGCTAAAGGCAGGTATTTCATGAAACTGGATATGACCAATGCCTTCTTTCAGACCAAGGTTCATCCAGATGACATTAAATGGTTAGCCATGCACACACCTTGGGGCCTGTACGAGTGGACTGTCATGCCTATGGGGGTGCAGAATGCCCCTGTGGTTCATCAGCATCAGATGTCTGCTGCCCTCTGTCATCTAATCAGTCGCATTTGCCACGTGTATCTCAATGACATTATTATCTGGTCACAGATGCTTGAGGAACATGAACACAATGTCCATGCAGTCCTCCAGGCTCTCTGTGATGCTAAGTTATATTGTTCTCTTAAGAAGACTCAGTTGTTTTGTACTGAAGTTCTGTTTCTTGGCCAACGCATCTCTGCTCATGGAATTGAGCCTGACTCTTCCAAGATCGCAAGGATCCTTGATTGGCCAGTACCACGATCAGTTATGGACATGCAGGCCTTCCTGGGCCTTGTTCATTACATTGCAGATCATCTTCCCAATCTCACAGAGCACACATGTGTTCTGAACACATTGACAACCAAGGCCATGGAACTCAAGTTCCCTGTCTGGAATGATGACCATCAGCAGGCCTTCCAGGCCATCAAAGATCTCATGGTCAGTCCCCACTGTTTGATGACGATTGATCATGATAATCCAGGTGACAACCGCATTTTCCTTACATGCAATGCCTCAGACTTCCGAACTGGGGCAATTCTCTCTTGGGGACCCACTTGGGAGATGGCTTGGCCGGTTGCTTTTGATTCCACTCCCCTTCGTGGTGCTGAACTCAATTACCCTGTGCACAAGAAGGAACTCCTCGCCATCACTTGTGCCTTGAAGAAGTGGAGGGTCAAGCTGCTTGGGACCCCAGTGTTGGTGTATACTGATCATTGAACCCTTCAGCACTTTGCCCTACAATGCAACCTCTCCCAGTGCCAAGCTCACTGGCAAGAATACATGTCCCAGTTTGATCTGACAATTCATTATATTCAAGGCGAGCATAATGTGGGTGCTGATGCCCTGTTGTGACGCTCAGATGATGCCCCCCCCGTGGCTGCAGCATCCATGGTCGAGGTGGACAAGTTGCTGACAGTGGAGATATTGAAAGGATACACAGAAGATCCCTTCTGTCAGCAACTATTCTCTCTTCTTGACTCACTGCCCGGTCTACAGGAATGAGATGGCCTGTTGTACCTTGCAGGTTGCTTGGTGATCCCCCATGTACATTCACTACAAGAATGCTTCTTTCACCTCGCCCATGACACCTTAGGCCATTTTGGCACGGACAAGACCTATGCAGCTCTCTGTAATTCATTCTACTGGCCTAACATGCATCATGACCTTGCATCTGCATATATCCCAGCTTGCACTCATTGCATGCGCAACAAGTCTCTGACTATGGCACTGGTGGGCCCATTACATCCCCTGCCAGTCCCTGATGCTCATGGAGACTCTGTGGCCATTGACTTCATCGGTCCCTTACCAGAGGACCACGGCTTCAATATGATTGTCACAATGATGGACCACCTTGGCGCTGACATACACCTTGTGCCTTGTCGAAGTTCCATCACTGCCTCGGAGTTTGCTACACTTTTCTTCAATCATTGGTATTGTGAAAATGGCCTTCCCTTGGAGGTCATTTCAGATCGAGATAAGCTTTTCTTATCTCGCTTCTGGAGGTCCCTTCACAAGTTGACAGGAGTTAAACTCAAGATGTCTTTGTCATACCATCCCCAGACCGATGGGGCAAGCGAGCGCACCAACAAGACAGTCAACCAATGTGTTCACTTCCATGTCGAACATAGCCAGAAAGGCTGGGTCAAGGCCCTGCCTCACATATGTTTCCATATTATGAACACCATTAGCAATAGTACGGGATTCTCCCCATTTCAGCTCCACCTTGGTTGTTCTCCATGTCTCTTACCCCCCATCTCCACTTTGGACGCTGAGACGACAGAACATGCAGATGCTGCTGCCTTTTTGGCTCATCTGGAGATGGACGTCCTCGAAGTGCGTGACAACTTACTCGCAGCAAAGGCAGCTCAAGCTCATGCAGCTAATCAATGCTGTGTCCCCAACCCAAGGTTTTCAGTCGGGGACAAGGTTTGGCTGTCTACGAAACATTGTCATCGTGAATATCTTACTAATGGAACAAATCATGTAGCCAAATTTATGCCATGGTATGATGGCCCCTACACCATCTTGTCGGCTTCGCCCAAAACCTCCTCCTATGTCTTAGATGTGCCTCATGCAGCCAACGCATGCACCACATTCCACGTCAGTCAACTACGCACCTTCATGCCTAATGATACAACACTCTTCCCCTCTCACAAGCTACCTTGCCCAGGCCCTGTGGTCACAGAGAGTGGTCAGTTGGAGAACTTGATTGAGTGGATCTTGGATGAGAAGCGGGTTGGGAGGACGAAGAAGTATTTGGTGTGGTGGTTAGGGTATGGACTGGAGGATGATGAGTGGTTGACGAAGAAGGACCTGGAGGATTGTGAGGCATTAGATGTTTGGGAAAGGGAGCACCTGCCATAGGGCGTTGAGGTTGACAAAGAAGAGTTGAGGACAGGTTGATGAAGAAGATGTTGAGGTTGACGAAGAAGAGTTGAGGTCAGGTTGACAAAGAAGATGCTGAAGAAGATGCAGGGTTCATGCCCACTCATGCTCCCTCTCCCCCCAGTTGCCTTTTTTTATGGGCTGGGAGGGTGTAAGCGTTCGCTTACCTTACCACTTACCGCTTGCCACTCACACACCATACACACCATTCACACTATCACTTCACATCATCACATCTCCTATTCCCTCGATTGTGCCCTCATCTGGGCATGCAGATCCCTCCTGCTGTGTTGTACTGTTTGGACCCTGGGGGTATATATACTGGTGCTGCATGTATGCACAGGTTGTCTCTTCTTTTTCTCTCTTTCCTCTCACTTGCTCTGTTGAGCATCTTGTATCAGCATATATGCTTGATTGTCTAATCCCCACATGCCTGTCCACATTCTGTCGTCGTTGTGAGCTGTTCTGAGTGTACTCACCCCACAGTGGTGAGTTCCAAGGAAGAGAGATCTGAAGAGGGATTTGTCAGATTGGAGAGCGCATGTGCGTTAACCTGACTCGGTCAGGTGGGAGAAGGAAATCCGCAAAACTAATGGTGATGTTAGAATGTTGGGGGCATCCCCACTACTACGTTACAGAGCAGCACACAGAATTGCACAGTATCGGTAGCACGTAGTTGTGGTGTGTGCAAACTGCAGTAGTGGTGCGCGCCGCTTGCTTGTAGACGTCACCGGAACAAGTGACGAGGGAATTGTTGTTGTTGGTATGCATCAGCTCAACTCAGGAGTTCGTGGAACAGTACGTATCCGTACCTGACCCTACAGGATATTAGATCAACTGTCGCTTACCACAATGTGGCGGCGTTGGTAATCTACGTCAGGTTATGCATGCCCTCCTATGCTACGTGCCCGCTGTTATTGTAGTTACATCATTGTGAACGCATTTTCATCTTTGTCTGCGGGCACTTTGCCTTTCGTACCAGCAGTCCACATCCCTATGAACTGGATTCTTATTTTGCCACGTTGGCGTTAACATTTGTCGAGATCAAACCCAAATCCTATAACCATCCCCGCCCGTGGTCAATAGTCGACACAGCTACACAAGCACCATTATTTCTCACCTTCTCAATCAGATTCCTCGCAATGGGATGGAATGCAAGTTTGTGCCGTTGATATGTCTCCAAAGCCAACTTTGCATCAACAGCATACAACGCCCTGAATATTGGTCTGCAGAACTTCATGCGACCTTTGACGATACCCTTCGAAGTCTCCTGGCCGACGACCCATGCGGCGGCATCTACAGCATACTCCCTTGCAGCATCTGTCTGAGGATCTAACAAAGCGACTTGGTAAAACCGGAGACGAATTTCGGCATTAGGCGTTGTGGAAAATGAATAGGTCGATCCCAGGAAGTCGACATGGGATTTGGGGAGGGCAGTGTAGGACTGGAGGCGTTGAAGGAAGACGACTAGTATACTAAGTAATTAGAGTGATGGAAGATAAGAGGATAAAAATTGCGAAATGGATATATAGTGTAGGTGTGGCAGAGAAGGAGGGATAACTTACTGATCTGGTTCGCATCTAATTTTTGTAAATCGGATGCATTGAAGAGCTCGTGAAGGTTTGTCGAGGTACGGGCTTTATCCCATCGATCAGCAAGCACATTGGATTGACGAGCGAGTGTCATGTCGTATTCAGCTGGGACTGGAAGCGTTAAACCTTCACCATGCAACCAGGCCTGAGGAGTGTGAGAATAAATATGGCAGCGGTAACAAGATCAGAACAGAAGAGCGGTTATAGACAGAAGGGAAAATGACGTACATTCCAATCGATGCTATCCAGCGCCTCGACGTTATCACGTGTCCCGTGCTCGCAATAATAAGCATATAAGTGGTCCTTCCATTCCTGTGTCGTGATGCTCTTTCCCATGAAGGTCTGAACGTAGTTTTTGATGTATGGAAGGAATACGTTAATGCCCCCGAGTGTGCGTTCTAGAGTGATGGATCGGCGAAGTGGAAGAGAGAGATTCAGTACCGCTCGCCAGTTGAAGATCTGACCCTCAAACTGAGGTTACTCACCGATATGCAGCAGGAAATTCGCACCCTTCTCGTACGGGACACCACTATATGCATCATCTGGATTCTCACCGTGCTCAAAAGCGATCTGCAATCGCTGATATGCTGGTCTGGATTCATACAATTTGAGATCGTCATAAAGCCTTTTGGATCCAATTAGGAACGAGAAACCCCGATGTGCGGGTGTGTGAAGAATTTGTTGGAGTAAACGTTCGATGTAGGTCGTCCAGCCTTCATTGAGCCAAAAGTGGCAGGCGTCGGCATGTCTGGTTTTTGGATGGCGTAGCAAGGCGGTATGGTTCGGTGAGGGCAAGTCATGAAAAGGGGGGTCGCAAGGAAATTGGCAGGCGAAATTATCGGTCAGAATTGAGAAGAGTGGGAGATCAATGTACTAACGTGACCCCATTTCCGAACCACGAATGCGTAATCTCATGAACGATGATATTGACCAGTGCCCTGTCTCCGGTGAGCAGTGCTATGACAAATAAGGTCCAAACAGGAGTGAAGGGGAATGCAGAGGATGTACGTACTGGGCGTAACAAATGTGACGCAGGCGTTTTCCTGTGTGGGAGAGCATCAAGGTCAATACACGGGGTAGGGACATGTCGAGACCGAAGGTGAGGGGGTACTTACCATACCCCCATATGGGAATGATGGCGGAAGGACCAATAAATCATATACTCCAAACCGATACGGCACCATTATCTTTTCTTCGGCTTCCAGAAACCTACCAATACACACTCCTGTGTCAACCTAACCGCTGCATGGAGCACAAGTGCGATCCCGACTGGGAGGCCACAGAGAGGTAGATAGGGACACACTTCGTGGTATCCTCTTTAAATTCCCATTCCGCTGCGTCTACGAGCTCTTCTTCCGCCCATACGCCGCTCGTCCAGTCTTTCCCTTTCGGTACGGGAAAAGGCCTGTACCGCAGATTCCCAGACGCGATGGCGAGGAGGTACGAAGGAATCGGAACGAACTGCAGGTCGACATATCAAGATGTAATGGAATAGAGGTTGTTGCAGTAGATATTGGTGTCCAAATAGAGCATGGGAGTACAAGTCGTACTAAATGAACAGCCGTGCGGACTCCAAACGGACACAGATACCCACCTGCCGAAAGACGTACGTGACCTTATCATGTCCGATCTTTCTTCCGTCGTGCGGGAAGCTTGTCGAATCAGGGGATATAAGGATCGCGGACATGAGGACCGGGAGGACCGCAGTGACACGGGCGTCGTAGGTCTACATAGAGATCGTGAGGACGTGATGTCAGTCTTCGAAATAGGTAGTGAAGGGGGAGCATGAAGACATACAAACTTGACCGATGGAGTATCTGTGGAATATATTCAGTCCGATAGTCGACAGGAGAAGCTATAAGCATTCCATAGACCCCAGTTCCCGCAAACCACAGAAACAACGAAAAGATGCGTCCGAAGACAAGGTGTTATGTACCCACCCTGAATTGGTACCAAACTGCGCGCGTATATAGGTTGACATTGGCTGAATAAGAACGGAAATTTGCCACCTTGGGTTTGTCTTCGTGGACATTTCAGTAAGTGAGTTGGTTGGCGCACAGTCAATAAATATTGTCCCCCAGAAAGGGGAGCAGATGAGGGAACGCTGTGCCAAGGGGAAAGCGGAACACGTACTCCTTATCCAACCACTGCAACGCCGTACAATTTGTCGTCGTTTCGTACTTGATTGCGAGCTTCACATACCCACCCTTGGTTGCAGGGCATAGAATAGGAATGTGAAGTGCCGATCCCATGACGGTGTGTTTGGTCCCGAAGGAGAACTATATAGAAGAAAGGTTAACATCCGAATCGGCGTCAGTCACTAGCACATGGCAAAACGGAAGAAATCTGAGGGAGCTTAATTTCATCGATCAACTCACTTCGACAGAGCTGCCATCTACATGAACGCTGTCAATAACTAAATCAGCAGTATCCAGTCTGTATCCAGTGTATCGTCAGTGAGGTCTACCAGTTCATGGCTCGTGCAAACAAGAAGATATCATGGAAGGGTGGTCAAACGCACATCACCTCCGCCACCTCGTTCCCCTTCACCTCTAATTCATATACCGCCGTCCCACGAATTGTGCGGGTCAGAAAATCCAGCGTCCACTCAAGGCTCAAATGATGGGTTGCGATGGCGATATAGTTCGATTGGCTTGTTGGATCTGCCATGAGTGCAGATGCCTCTACGAGATCAGGTTTGGAGGCACTGTTTAGGTAAGAGACTAGGCGGACGTTGAACTATGTACGTACTTCGAATCACTTCTTTTGGAGATGGCATACAGGATGAAGTTTGTCCATTCTATTAACATATCCAGTTTCATAGGGGAACACGAATGACCTAAAGCATATATCTATACTATGTACTTGATCTCCTAAACAAGCCAATGCACTGGCCTTCGAGGCGCCGTTCAGTAGGGTTCAAGAATCCATTCCTGGCTGTTTTCTTTCGCATGTTTACGCCCACCTGAAGAAGGCGACAGCAACTTGTTAGTTGAGGCTGAACATTCCAAAATTGCAGACAGCCCTGTCGACTTTCCTTCATTCCAATGTCGTGATTAAGCAAGTCGAGGGCAAGATCCTTCCTCTCGTTGCTTGGACCTGCATGAACCAATCTTGCGCAGGAGAGCCACCAGTGCAACGTCCATGCCTTGTATGACCCGACTCACTTGTAGTGGTCCCCATCACACTCGACCTTCCACACCGCGCGGAGAGGATTCCCGGTCACCGGAGTCCCATTTGTGGCTACAGCGGCAGAAGCAAAGGACATGTAGGTACCTCCTGAGCCATTCTTTATCAAATAACCGGAAGCACCCGGTTGGAAAGTCCACTATAGGCTAGGAGTAAGCTGCTGGAATGGAGAAAGACGACAAAAGCCAACTAACTATTTGGTTGGGACCCTTGTGGTAACCCCAATGGAGGATGTCAACGCCAGGCTGTGGCAAGCCTGCGACTAGATCCAATGCCCCATTTGATAGAGCATTTTTAATATGGTAAGCGCTAGGAAGGAGGCTATGCGTGTACAGACGCTCATCATCCTGGAATGAGACTCCTTGCGCAGCTTTGTCGATGGCCCTAGGAGTGGACGGAAGGCTAAGTGTGTATCGTGAAAGAAGCAGTGTTCACTGACTTTTCAAGAAGGTTATATACTCCGTGTTTGCTCACTGCAGTTGCACCGGTAGGAAGCATGTCGGCAATCTTGGGAAATACGGACTCGAGCATGGGCTTCAAAGTGGTCAATAGCCAGGTCATCAGGTAGTCAGTGTTCTGCTCCAATACGGGACGTGTCAAGAACTTGACAAAGAAAAACTTAAAGGTTGCCACTTCGATCTCATCGCGAACCCGGGAATCGTCTATGTATTGCGCGATCCTTGATTGGGCACTAAGTCCCATATAACTCACAACTGCAGCCCCAATCACCCCACCAAGGGGTTCACAGAACAAACCAAGGGCCACTCCTGTAACAAAGAAGGTGGAGTTGGCACAGTGTGCAAGGGCACGAAGCGCATGGTCCTGTTGTTTGCGACACAGAAATTATCAGAAGGGTACTTGCGGATGAGAAGTAGACAAACCGGATTTCCTGCGAAAGTTTGAATCCCCGCGACTGTGAAACTGACGAACGACACATTCTCAAACGTTCGTGCAAGCCAGCCATCACGGTCAAAGAAACCATCGCATTAGAGAACCGTTAACTAACCCATCGTGACAGACGAACTTCTGAAAACTGGCCCGACTAACTGTCGCTCGAACACTAACTTTCCTCCGTGATTAACGATACAGACAGAGAGATCAATCGAATCGGCAAGCCACCTCCCATCGTAGTGTGCAAGCTCCGCATAAAGGAATACTCCTTTGGAAGTGTCGAGGCGGACACTACGAGCAGTGCAGTAGACGTCCTTGTTATCAGAATTGAGAGCGCCACGTTTGTTCGCCCAGTAATTGTTGAGGTCAATCTCCGAATGGTAGAACCTGCCGTCTGGGCCAAGACATAATGCATGCAAGACGAACTTCTGCAAACTGAAGCAGGAGTAGGACAATAAGATGCTCTCGTGGCTGGAACGTCGTTGAATTTGGTCAGTGGATAGTCTTATACAAACATATCGGTAAATGATGAACGTACGGTTTCCTGAACACGAAGTTTCCGCCGTCGGCCGCGACAAAGAAGTCCAGGTCCAGCGACGACTTGGTCCAAACTCCACCCTTGGTGCAGAGGAGGGCATGTAAAATAGTCCCATCTAGAAAAACATCTTGTGCGCTGGCGCCGAAATTGTCCATTTCAACGTCAAAGTACCGTCGTTATTGCCAATATACTTGTTGAGGACTCTTTTGTGCTCCTGTCGGACGCCTTGTACTTTGCAGACAACAGCGAAATCTCAGAGCAGAGGGACAAAACCATTGTAAGAATAGGATGATTGCGGGTGGCTGGGCTGCGATGGTACTCGTTCCACGAAGGCTTTGCACCTTATATATTGTTTGACCTTGGTCAATCCGAGCCCAAATTCTAGGATGCAAAGACAGGGAACTGGGTTCTGCAGGAACGCTATTGGCCGACCCCCTGACTGGGCGCCGGGAAAGAAGGGTACGCAAGCCGAGAATTGGCAGGGTGAATGTCGTGCGTGGTTGATGTGGCCACAGGAACACTGGCAATGCTTACGTCGGGCGATGGCAGCAACAGCAATCGGTATGAATGCAGTGGGTAGGGTCCAAGCGAGGAACTCGCCGCAATGACAGAGTGACTGCAACGAGGGATAATCCCCAGCCTGGATCCAGTCGGGGGCTCAGGTTTCTCGAGCAGGTTCCTGAACGAGGCATTCGTCTGCCGCGGAAGGAAGATGTCATTGAACTGATTGACGAAGGTGCCCACGGAGGAGCCGTCAGGCAGCCTCGAGGTTCGCAGGCATCAATATCTGGGCACCAGAAGGTCATAATAGTCAATGCGCATGAAACTGGTTCCGCCTGTGATTTGAGTCCACGGTCGGAGAACCAGGCCAGGCCTGCAAGATCCTGGGCCATGGCAGCGAGTTATACAGTTTGCGGCTACAGGAATTCCGACGAGGGGAACATCATAGGTGAGGGGTAAATTGTCGTAAGATGATAATCAGGCAGAATGGAGAAAGCCAGTTTTTGTCGGTCTTGTGATTTTATCAAGAAATTCGCTGTCTCCGAGAAACCGGGCAGCAATATTTGAATTAGGCAGCATAGAACAGGAATAGCAAGAGGGAGCGAATGGCAGATGCGAATGTAGTGAAACCTCATTGACAGAACAAAGAACGAGTGGAAGGTGGCAACTAAGCTGACTCAGTGGCAGGCAAGCAACGAACGAACGAGTGACTGCTAGGACAAAGGAGAGCACATAGAACGGGGGAAAAAAAAAAAAAAAGAAGAAAAAGAAAATAATCATACATGTGCATGGTCGCGGAGCCAACCTAGCGTCAAAGCATTGACAGTAAGCGGCATTATTGCCTACGTGGGCCACCCTCCTGCAATCCTAGCAGCGCCTACCCCTACTCTTTCCACAACACTCCACACGCCCCGCGTACCATCATACCCAAACCCTTCACCAGGTGCCTGCATGGAGTTGAAACTCGACCACGCTGCACGGTCGTAGTACGTCGCACCTCCGATAGGACCGTATTGTGGAGCAACGTAAGGGCCCATGATGAGATAGACGAGCGCAGAGGCAGAGAGGTAGAGGAGGAAGTGTTTGGCGGTGCCCAGGAACGAGAGTGGTGAGGAGTCACCGCCTGATGAAGGTGGCGAAGGCCCAGTAACTTTGCTGCCATTCGCACCGTATACATACGTATTATAAATGTTATAAAACCGATTGCGGCTCCTTAAACCACCACCAGTCTTCGTGGATGCTTCGATGATCTTGTCAATCACCGAGCACTCGACACCGAGATCTTCCTTGAGCGCACGCCATTCTTCGACAGCGTCCTCGGAAATACCGCCTGGGAGGGGCGAGATGGGCAGTTCAAGCCCCTTATGCCATGTTTTGAGAAGCTCACGTGGGTCCGTCGGCGTGGCCGACGAGGGGGATTGGGAAGCAACTTGGTTGTAAGATGGAGGGAGGTCGTGTGGTTGTAAATGGGGACTAGCCGAGAGCGACGATTTAGGGGTGGGAGGGAGAAGTGTGGAAGAAGACGACGTCATCGCCTCTTCCTCATCTTCCGACGGTGAGGGAACACGTTCCGGGGAAGACGGTTCAACGGGCTGTACTGCTTCTACAGGTATGTCTGTCTGCACCTCGATGCTCGTCGTAATCTTGGGAATAGGCACAGGCTCGGCTTCGGTTTGAATGGATGACGATAATAGACGAGCACCGTCAGTCTGGATGGCGCACACTGAGGTAAGGATGGGAATGGGTGGGTCAGTTTCGACACCGCACGATGACGTGTGTTCGGCCGTGAAGTACTGTGTTGATGCATCCGTATACTCCTTCGTCTCAATGACGGTCTCGACTTTATTCGACCGCACCGCAACTTTCTGTTCCAGCAGTCAGCATACAGGGTCACATCTCAGAAACCAAACAAAAAAGTAGGTCAACGTACCCGCTTCTTCCGGGTAATAATTCTCTCAATAACATCCTCTTCTTCACCCTCCGTATCCCCTCCTTCCTCTGCACCCTCGTCACCGCTTTCATCATCCTCGTCCATCCCCCACTGGGTCCCAATCTTCCCCAACAACTCCGCTCCAAGACTCTTGCTCACGCTGCCTTGCTGACTTCCACCCTGACTCCCCCCGCCAGCACCAGCGCCTGAACCTCCGTGCAAACTCCTCATCTCATCCATCTCGAACCTCATCCTGTCAATCGTTTCCTTCAACATCAAATTCTCCTGCTTCTGTTCCTCCAACTGCGCGTGTGCTTGTTGGGCGAGTTCTAACTCAGCCTCGAGCGCTGCGATTCGGGATTCGTAAGTGTCATGCTCGCGTGCCCATTTCTGGGCTTCTAGCGTTTGGAGAGACGAAAGGTCCTGGAGATCTTTGAGTTCCTGGTCTCGACGGCGGAGGGTATTGCGGTAACGTTCGGACTCGGCTGCGGTACCCCAACGGGGTAGAGGGCAACATCATTGTCAACCCGATATAACGAGGGGTAAGCGATGGACGTACCGCACTGTTCCTGGTATTGTTTTTGGAGGGATTGGTATGCAGAACGTGCATTTTCGAGACTCTTTTGCAACTTGGCAATCTCGCTTTCCAGTGCAGCCATCTGTGTCGAGTTCACCCGCTATAAAATGGTCGAGTCGAGTCAGCAACACAGCTCCCGAAAACAACCAAATGTGAAAAAAAAAAACCTACTTCTTTCGCTCTCAACTCCTTTTCTTCCCGTTTCGTGGCCGTCAGTTCACTCTTCAATTCTTCCAACCTCGCCTGCATCTCTTCCAGGTCCGTATCGTGCTCGTTCAACTTGACTTGGAGCGTCCGTTCTGCCTCCATCAATTTCCTTCCGAGCTCGGTATTGGCTTTTTGGAGGGCATCAAGCCGCTCGAGAGGTTCGAGAGAGACTGTTGATGACGTGGCGCTTCGGTCGAGGACGAGTCCCAACGAAGATTCATCTTCCGAGTCTGAGCCGCCGTCCGAGGATGGGAGCCGTGGTAGTGGTAACGACGACACGCCATCGAGGAACGAGTCTGTCCCGTTTCCTTGGCGAGGGTAGTCGAACGAGGATTCGAAGGAGAGGTCCGGGGAGAGAGGATTAGGTGACAGAGGGTTACGACCGCGGTCGTGGTCCCGGTCAGGTGAGATATAGTGGAAACCTATGGCGTTGAGTGGCTGAGATTGGGCGCGAGAATGAGGACGAGGGAGGAAATGCTGGGAGGGGTAGGATGGGGAAGAGAGATCTGACCGGGGACTCGTTGGATTGGAGGGTGCACGTACACGGACGGAAGTTGACCCTGGTGAGGTGGGGCTTGACGCCTAGATAACAACGAGTTTTGATAGGAATGCACACGTGGTTGAGAAAAATGACGCGTGACATACCTCTGTATCGCTCGAGGCGCCACTGGGGGCACCATCCAGACTCCTACGTCTTCCAGCGGGTAGCGGTCGACGTGTCCAACTCGAGGGGGCTGCCCCGGCGAGTGGCGTCGTCCGTTGTCTTCGTGAGGTATCAAATGCGGAAGGCGGTGGTGCATTGATGGGCGTCTTTGGTGGGACGCTCGGTGGTCGACTTGGGATACGCGACGTCCCGTTCGAACTCTGGCTAGACGATCGCGAAGACGGTGATCCGTGTATGAATGGGTCTCGTCCTCGTCCTCTATTGGCGTGCACCGTCCGATCTTGACCGTCCTCGTCGGAAGAGCTGTCGTGTTCGTCTGACTGGATCGAGGGTGATTGTTGCTGAGGCTGAGAATGGGCGTGCCCTTCCTTCCCAGGTGAATCCCTTGGACTATGGCGCGTCCGTTCGGCGATGAACTGGAGCAGAACTTGCGGGGTCACCTCGATGCCAGGATTACTCGCCAGCAACGCGCGCAGCATCTGCATTTCCTCGTCTGAAAGTAACTCGACGCCATAAAGCTCTGAGAATTGGCGTATAACGTCTGGAAGCACGTCCGCCGAGATGGTCGGTTCGCTGGATTGGTTGAAACGGACTGAGTGGATGTTCTTAAATATATCATATAGTTCCTGCTCGATGTCGCTTATTGACTGTCTGTTTCGCGTGTTGTCCTTCTGTGAAGACATCCCCCTGGATGAGCGCGTCACTCTGAGGATTAAAAAAGTAAACTTGCCATGGGTGTGTTGGGGGGAGAAACGTCGTCCACTTGCTTGAATCCGTTAAGTGAGACCTCGGTGACTGGCCCATGCCACGACTACCAAACACTCACAAACACCACTGTCCCATTGTGTGCCTCAGTCAAACATGTACAATAGGCTCACGGTCAGGTACATAGATTTCGCCGCAGGGACAGGAATAGAAGAGTTACAGAGTGAGGAATGAATAATAGAGAAACGCCATCTGCAGGAGGTTCAATGTGTAAGGTACATGCAGTAAGGATGCAAGATATCGATTGACATCTTCAAGTTAATGGTGTGAAGAAAGGGGGAAGAAATTCCATGATTCGTTTTCGGAGACCAATGCATTCGCGTACCTTGACCCTGACGCGGACCTGGCGACCATTGTACTGCGGCGCACCCGGTTTGAGAGCTCTAGACAGATAACAGTTGTGTGTCGAGCGAAATGGATTCCATAGGGAACGTACATCCTCCCCAGAAATCTTTTAAGCTCTGACCGATTCCGTGAGTATGCTGATATATCGCTGCATCGTACGAGTCAGGGACGTCAGATGAAAATTGTTAGGATGGATATGCAGGATGGGTTGCTCGAATACTCACTTGCATAGGTAGTATTCTCCAACACCTTCCGTTCCACACGCCCTACTAATCGTCCTAGGAAGCGAGCGGAAACAGGTTACCGTGTCACCTGCACTAAGGCGTCCGATGGCAAAGTAAAGCAACTTTGTCCTCCCCGAGGCTCTTGTCGCTTCCACAAAGCGATGTGATTGACTCACTTGCTGTAGCCGCTGGATCAACGGCCATAGACACGAGTTACAACACTCCTGGCTCGCAGCCTATCAACAGTAAGTAATGGGTTTCTGACCATGGGCGTCGACAATACCAATTGATTCTAGTGGGTGCGAGTACCAGGTGGAAGATCATAATGGTGGGACGCGTTGCAATAGTATTATGTGCAGTCTGAGCACAGCTCATCAGGGAGTCGGATTTAGCCAATGGACGGCGTTCGTCCACCTTCATCTCATGAACCAGGCCATCTGCAGTACGGGCGTCGTGATCTACTGGACGGCAGAAAACAACAATACACTCACCAAGTCGCAGGACCCCCGGAATACGGCGTATTATCTGACGCGCCGTACAAAGTTGAGGAAGAAGTGGAACAACGAGTCTTGAGGGTTTTATCCTGCCTTTGATTTTGCTGGACAACTGCATCTGCCTGCCTGCTACAGGCGATCCCAGTCCATTAATGAACTGACGAGTCTGCAGAGAAAGGTGTTAGTAGTGAGAACTCGCCAGCGTGTGGAGTGAAATGGATTCTAGAAGCAACGTACATCTACCTTCAGGAAATATTTGGGGCTCTGACTGGTTTGGTGAGCATATGAGCATGTGTTATTACTTCGCGCATGTCGGGGGTGTCCGATGCAATCTGCAAAATGTTGAATATGCAAGGCGGGCGGCTCTAGTATTCACTTGAAAAGGCATGCTTTCCAACACATTCCTCCACACACGACCTACTTATCATTTCAGGAAGCGCGCTGCACAGGTTGGTGTGTCGCTCGCACAGATTAAGACTGATGGCGGGACGCGGCGGGGAGTACCATCGGCTAGACGCACTGCAAGCTGTGTTTGGTAGATTCAATACCACCTTGCCTTGACAAGCCACGTAGATTATGATAGATGGCCGATAGATACAAAATGTTTCCGTCCACGCCGCATTCCGTTCGATATTCGTAGGATATATGGGATATGTGGTATGAAATATGAGCGCTCCGTCCCAGTCCTGAGTAGAAAGGGTGTGAGCGTGTCAGAAGTTACACGAACCCTCCATAGAGGCACGATGACATCGAGGTCAGAAAGAGACATGCATATACGGCATAACCGGCATGCAACGAGTGTAGCCGGAAGTGTGGTCATTCGTACTCCCCAAGACCGCCCGTCCCACTATGTGAAAAGAAGGGCTGCTTGGAAGTGTCATATGGCCCCGGCGTCTTTCATCACTTTCTCTTAACATACATAAAGTGACACTCACCAGCCGCTTCACCGATCGTGGTTGTCACCACCTGCGTTGCCACCATAATCCTCGTCATCCTCCCCATCCGTCAGCTCTTCACCTTCCCTCACGCCATGGTGTCGGCTAAGACCGTCGCGATGCGCCCACGCATATCCGTCGGTGTAAGGCATCAGACGGAAGGGAAGGAAGAGTGTGTAAAGAGGACTTATGTGGTTTCAAGTATTAATTCCGTCAAGAGGGATACGTCATGGACGAAGATGGGGAGGGACTTACTATCCGCCCTCACCGACATTAAAAAAGAGGGCAAGATTCCTACGTGTACTGTGTGGCCATTTAAATACATAGCCCTCCTATCATACCGGTACATACGTACCCTAGGTCATATGAATTGATGAATGTCTGTTGCCGTCAGTCTTACCGGATGCAACGTGACGAGGCGAGACGCACCTCTCCCCTCTCCTTAGCCCATTTCGTATAAACTTCATGATCTTGTGCCTCGACAGCGGTTTCACCACGCGCGACTCCCCATATGTGCCAAGCGAGCATGATAGCAACAGCGAAGGAAAGAACGAGGCAGAGAATGTAAGTTGTGATAAAGAGAAAGGGAGGAAGCGAATGAGTCCAGACCTGATAGAGACATGAAACGCGGTTGGAAGTACGAGGCGGGATGTAGGAAAACAGAAGGGACGTACGGCGACCGTGAATCCGAATGCGATAAACGCATGTGGGAATCCAAGGATGGTGAAAATGGATGTGGCGAGGACGAGGTATGCCCTACGTCGGCATCAGTTTGCAACCATCTACATCAACGACATCGAATGACGAGTTGAACGGACGCACACATACATGAAAAGGACGAAATGGCGTTCGTTGTATAGGCCTACACATTGATTTATCCCTGTGCATCAGGCGTTCAGCGCTTGACACTGGACATGCGTTCGAGATGTACTATAGCACTTGGGGCAGAGACTTACACTATACATGGTGCATCATGGATACTGGGAGGAGAGTAAAAGGAACTCACGGGACAATGATGATCAAATTTGAGCACGCATCGGTTGCATATGCGGCAATGGTGTGCTCTCTGCAAGGCGTCAAGTATGTGCCCACAGCAAGGGAGAAGTGGTCGGACGTACCTCTGGCCGTGTATCGTTGCACTTCCTACATCGAGACATGCGTGCGCGGACGATGTTCAGGCACAAGCCCCCATTAGGAGGCGGGGCAGCCCAGAGGAATCCGTTGCCATGGACGAGAGACCGGGTGTCACCGACGGACCCGGGCGGGATGGTACAGACGTGGTAGTAATGTCCGACCACGTTCAGTGCAATGAGCACAGAGAAGGGCGCCGTCAGCCATGGGAATGGTAGTGTAGGTTGGATGATGGTAACTACGGAGGTCAACGACGAACTGTCGGCCAAAACTCAGCCGGTGACTTACAGAAGCTGAGGATTCCAACAGATAGCAGGCAGATGGCCAGACAGACAAACCAGGGGCCCGCTGTGCCTGTGATTCTGTCTGCAGCGCGTTCGACGCACCGAAAACAGCGGAAAACTCGACGAGCACACGTCATCGGAGTTGAAGGAAATATACAGGCTGCCATGTATGGACAGTCCTAAATACACGCCCTGTTACAAATCCGTTTGGCCATCGTGCAATCATGCTCCTAGTAGGATGGGAATACAGCAGATAAAGATCTTACGGCCAATGTAGCCGACCCAGTTCTTTCCCAGACTGAAGCTACTATTGAAGGTGTGATTGTCGCACTCCGTAAATCCCGCTGCTGGAGCAAAGGGCGTCGGCACGACCTACGACACTCCAGGCCGCTGATTTCTGATCACGGGTGTTAACTGTACTAGTTGGTTCTACTGCCAGATGGAAGATCATGACAGTGCACTCGATTTGACCCCCGAGAACGGCCAGTGGACAGCTTTTATTCACATTCATCCCACGAACCAAGCTGTCTGCGGTATGGGCCGTCGGGCACCATGCACAACAGAAAGCAGCAATATCTTCATGCGGTCGTGGAACCCTCGAGTTATAGCGTACGACCCGACAACGTTGAGGGAGAAGGACCATTCGCAGAACGAGGGTTCAGAGAATTTCATGCCCACGCATCCGTCGATTCCATATGTTCTCTCCTTGGTCCACCTAGTGGTCACTCGTACTGTCCGTTGCTTTGCCTGCCCTGAGCCAGCTTATTTACCCCCTTCCATTCTCTGTTCCGAATCAGCGGCGCCGTGACTTCTCACACAAGTCTTCCGCTCCCTATGGCTATCAGATTGTTGATAATGGCACTCGATCAGTCGATCTTCAATGGGGGACATTTCGTTGACTATTCCTCGCGAGGCAATCGGAGCACGGGTTGGCATGAAAGAGGGAAAGAAATGATAGTAAGGCTCAATCGGCCCGTAGCACACGGAGAAAGGACCTGCTGAGCGGGAACTTAGCGTGCTGTAGTCAGCCGAGTTTCTGGATTGCTTCTGGGGCCTCGATCACAGAAAGAACAACGAAACCGACAAAGAGAAGGTAAATACGAACAACGTAAAAGAACAAGACGGAGGTGACAAAACGAGACCGAGCCATGGTATGGGTAATCTACCGTGCGTATCAGTATCTGCGCTCGCGATGCACTACTGCTACTACTTATCCTGATATTGGAACGCCGTGACTATCTACACGCATGGTGTCGAGGGTCTCAGGGATGAGGTTGCGAATGGCTTGGCTGATCTCATATTCAGTGGCGACTGACTGTGGAGGTGACCCTCGAAGCCTGCAGGCTGATCTTCATCTGAAGGCAATTTTCAAGATTGTCCTTGCATCCGTCGTACCCTGGATCTCCGGGAACGGATAGTTGCAAGGCCTTTTGTTCTAGCGCAATAACATCGTCCAAATCAGCCACAGTAGCCGTCTAATGAATCCATCCTCGTCTCACGCATTTCGCTAGGATCTGTCCTGTCAGTGGTTGGGCTGGGCCGAGCATTGGCTCGGCGGAGGCGAGGCAGGCGGAGCCGCTCGGGAGGGCGGGTCACCTGCTCGCTCTGACAGGACTGCGTAGGCATAGCAGTAGCATTTCGAACAGTATGTAATTATTGGGCTAAGATTAGAATGGTGGCTGGGCTAATCTATGGCTGTGGCTATAGTGTGAAGAAGAGGGCGTGGTGGGTGGGTGAAAGGAATGACAATTGGGCGAGGAGCTGGAGTGGGAGCAGCGACGGTCTGTTGGGGGGTGTTTGTCTGATGCAGAAAGGCAGGGTGGCAGTGCTTCAGGCTTGTCGCTCGGATGGATGTTTGCTACCGGAGGTAACCGGCATCTACACTATCCATCCTCATCTCACGCATTTCGCTAGGATCTGTCCTGTCAGTGGTTGGGCTGGGCCGAGCGTTAGCTCGGCGGAGGCGAGGCAGGCGGAGCCGCTCACCCATAGGCCGGAACCCTGCGGCTGTGTGCCTGCCAAGTGCCCAACCCCGAGAGTGGAGGCCTCGGTTTCGGATACAGCATTAGCTAGGTGCTGGGACGCAATTTGCTCAAAGGCTCGTATATATACTTGATAGGCTAGTGATTTCCACCGTCCAGCAATGTGAATGATTTCTGGGTTTACTTTCTTGGCAAGGAAGAAGGAGGCTCTGCCAATATGAAAGGAGTGGCCAAAGTGGTTCCCCCATCCCCACGCTGATAGGATGCTGTTGATGCGCTCCATGGCATGGGATTTGACCATGGGACAGGGAAGACCTGAGGAGTCCCTCCATGAGAATAGTGGGTCTGAGGCTGATGCTAGTGTAACCATGGCCATGTTATGAAGGGCTACCAGAGGGCAGAGACTACCCTGTTCGTTCAGGAAAACTGACTGTGATTCTCTGGGTTTGGCTGTTTTGGCTGTGGGTAGGTCTAAACGGGCATAGGGGGAGCCTCTGAGGTCTGTCCCGAAGAAGGCATTGCCTCTTGTGAGATGATGGCTTGGATTGAAGGCTGCATGTGATACTACAGACACTTCACCAAAACGCATCATCCCAAAGAAGGCACATGTCGACATTGCCCAGATACAGGCATCAAATGGGTCTGATAGGGTTAGTGAGGCTTTCAGGGCTGATAGCATAGCAATTGTGATAGGGGGATGAGGAGGGTGATGGCGACACACTCTGAGGTTCTCGAGGCCATGGAGAGACCAATTGATGCACTCGAGGTGGGAGTCATCAAGTGGAGCAGGCCATCCTTGTGCAATGTGCCATGCTCGGACTGCTGATAGGTACTTATGAGCAACAGATGGTGCTACAGGTTCGAATGGCACAGAGGTGCCTGAAATTCCCAATTCAGGTGATGTGGGGTCTGAAGCTGCCCATATGGCAAAGGAGTGTAGTAGTGAGAAGGATGCTGGGAGGCGCTCAGCTTCGGGGATGGAGAAAATGTCACAGAAAATGTGGAATTTGCAGATGCCTGATCCATATGCTGCAGCATCACATAGGGAGGCATGGGATGCAGTGGCTGCTATTTGCTGGATTATTGGATTGGCTATGGTGGCAGAGGGGGGAGTGTTGATGCCTCTCCACAGGAATAGTCGTTCTGCAGCTCTACATTCCAGATGAAGTGGGGATGGATTTAGCTGCAGTGCAGAGGTGTTTGTGGTAGGAGATAGCATCATTCCTATAAATATTCTAACATGTTGGCTAGGTAGGGGGGGATTGGGGGATAGACTTGGGTTGAGGCTGCTGGGAAGCCAGTGAGGAAACCCTTGACGTCGCCACGGGATAATGCATCGGCAATGTTGTCCCGACTGGGAACATGGATTGCCTGCACTGCTACATCTAAGTCAGCTTGGAGAAGGTACAAGTGGTGGAGGACTTCGTTGATCTGATGGCTGCAGGAGCGTCCCTTGTTGGTAACCATCACTACTCCTAAGTTGTCGGAGTGAACTAGTATATTGCAGTGATGCGAAAGTGCAGGTAGGCCAATGTGTATAGCCATTAAAAGGCCTAGCTCTACAGAGACTGCTTTGGCCCATCCTATGTTGAAGGCCTGGTCCAGACTGACCTGGAATCCTGGCTTCCATTTCCATATGGCCCAGTAGGATCCTATTGTAATTCCAATTCCAAAGGAGGAGCTTGCATTGCCCCACCAGTCGATGTCTATTGGGTCTGTATGACTCAGTGATATCTCGCTCTTTGATTGGGTTAATAAGGTATGTATCCATGGTAGATCGCTCCACACATAGTGTGGAGATGCTCGTCGAGCACACTGTGAGCGGAAGGATGTTGCGAAGATGGATAGTGAATGCAGGAAAGGGCAGATTAGTGGGAAGATGCAGGATGCATGGACAAGTTTTCCATGGAGGCTCTTGGTCTCTTTCTGAGTGTGCCGAGAGCCTGGGGCTAGCCAGCTCTCCAGTAGTTGGATGAGACGTGTCCATTTTTCTGATGGTAGAGCTACAGTCTTTGTTTCGAGATCCCAGTTGAAACCAATATACCGCTGGCATGAGGCTAGCGGGTGAGTCTTTCGTTCGCTCCATGGCACACTGGCAGCTGATGTTAGGTTTATGAAGTCGCATTCTGTCCAGGTCTGGTCTGGTGTGCAGAAAACTATGAAATCGTCGACCCATTTTTTTATTAGGCGAAAGCCAGCTTCGTTGCAGATTGCAACTAGCATGTCCGCAACTGAGCCAAATACTCCGGCACTGGATGATAGGCCGAACATTAGCGCTCTGTCTACATACATGAGACCTTGCCATGCTATGCACAGAGCTGCTTGTTGTGATGGGCAGACCGGGACAATGCGGTAAGCTGATTCTATGTCGAAGGTGGCTGCTAAGGAGCCCGGTGGTAGAGAAAGGACCAATGCAGCTGTCTCTTCGAAGGTTCCCCAAGCCGTTGGAAAAAGGTTTGCATTGATACCAGAATTGGTGGATGATGTCAATGGATTGTCTCTGGGAAATGACAGGTCCTGGATTATGCGGAATTTGTCTGAGTTCAGCTTTGGCACTACGCCTAGAGGTGAGGTGTGAAAAGGGCCAATTAGAGCTTCAAGCTTGAGGGGCAAGAAGCCTCGTGAGTAGCGGCCAGCTCTCTGCTCTGAAGTAATGTATGCTTCGATTATAGTGGGGTGGGATAATGCTGAGCTGTGGTTGTCGAAATATACAGGTATGTGCAGGGGGTTCATGAATACCAACATCAAAGCCTGTCCGTAGGCCAGAAAGGATATGGGACCAGTCACTTAGGATATCGTATTTACATAGTAAATTCTCAATGCGGTCGGGTATCAGAGGAGTTGTGATGCAGCGTGGATCAGATTCTGGGGCGGCAGGATGCAGCTCCATGGGATGACTCGCCACAGACTGAACAGCTGTGCACATTTCGACATTCAGGGCCAAATGAGCAGGAGGAGTGTGCAGCCCAGTTGAAGCAGAAGTGACGGCCATCGGGCGCAATAAGGGTATGTTTGCTCTTTCCATTTGATGCGAGGGTTGCAACTGGTTTGCCTGCTGCAGTGGATGAGGCTGTGCAGCTGGATGGTAAGTGCCCTGAGTGGCCGCAGCGAAAGCAACAACCATGATTGTTGTTGGGATGCACTGGCCTTTTACGGGGGAAGGAAGGAAGGTCATTCGGTGCTGCACGCTTGGTGGTGGTGGCTATAGTCAAGCTCTGCGCAGCGAGGAGTGCACGGTTGTTTGCAATGGTTAAGGCCACCATGTCAAGGCCCATGAGGTCATGCTCTGGGTTTGCATGTGCAATCTCGCGCTGTTGTATATCATAGTGCATGGCCACTAGCCAGCTGTGTGATGCACTGATACCGGTGACCACTTGGTGGTGGGATGCCAGGGCATTGGCACGTTCTTCCCCATGGTGGAAGCGAGTACGCTCTTCTGCAGTGCGTGCAGCGTTTATCCAATCTGCAGCAGATATGGACAGTTCATTCGCCCGATTGAGTGACTTTGTCGCAAAGCCCTCCGGTGTGAGGATATAAGCTGCATCCTCGCCTTTCATGTTCACTTTGGCACGGGCCGAAAGGGTTAAGAGGGAGTATGGTACATAACGGTACATTTTGAATGCTTCTTCAACTCTAGACAAGATTGCTGTGGAGCGCCAGTCAGACTGTGCTCGGTAGGTTCAGAGGTAACAATGGGCAAGGTCGTGGCAGTGTAGCAAAGTGGCAGTACGGTGGAAACAGTATTACGGTGAGCAGAAAACAGTTACAGTGTACGGTGACAGTTAAACGGTGTGGTGGCACGAAGGTGATAACCAATCCATTGTTTATGAATAGCATGGGAACAAGGTCAAGACTTACGAAGGCTTAAAGGGCTGACTTTGAGGCCCAGTTGAATTGGTGGGAGGACAATTCGTTTGGCATCCTCCTTGCGGGAGGTGGCGGCTTCGCGAATTCGCTCTAGGGTCATTGCATCGGCCACTAATGGTGTCTGAGTTCCAGCGTTATGGTTGCCTGGGGGAGTGGGCTGCTCCTGGTCGCGTCGGTTGTTGAGCTGATCCATTAAGGCTGCTATAATGGCTTCGTATGTTGCTGGTGTTGGGGGGTCCAGGTTTGTTGTCGTGTGATCAGCCGGTGGGTCGGGGATATTGGCTTGGCTGGTTGACTGCGCTGGTGCGGTCAGCTGGACTTGTGGCTGTGCAGCCTGCGCTGCGTGGGGCTGAGTTGTCACTGAGTCCGATGACTCAGATTGGGTTGGTTGTTGGATGAGCGGCGGAGGGGGTGGTGCTTGGGACTGATTCCTGGTGGTTTGTCTGGTCTGCGGGCGCCCTGGCTGCGACGGCTGAAGGGTCTGATGGGGCGCTACTGCATCAGTTCCGGACACTGTAGTAGAAGATGGTGCACTGCTCGAAGGGTTTAGTTGGAGGCCTAGGTGTTGATGCATTGGGTTATTGTAGGAATAAAAGGAACGACGAGTGAATCGAAAGGAATGACAATTGGGCGAGGAGCTGGAGTGGGAGTAGCGACGGTCTGTTGGGGGGTGTTCGTCTGATGCAGAAAGGCAGGGTGGCAGTGCTTCAGGCTTGTCGCTCGGATGGACGTTTGCTACCGGAGGTAACCGGCATCTACACTATCCCGTCTATTAAACATAGTGCGAGGTCATGGAGGTTCAACGCGTAGCTAGGATAGGTATTTGGACGCACTTGCAACACGTATCGGTGCAACTTAATGGCCGCATTCAGGTTGGCAATTGAATGTTGGTCTTAAAATCCATCCTTAAGGTCTCCAGAGGGCACATAGATCGTCCACAGCTCGGAAAAATATAGTAGATTCGCCCAAGTTTATCCCCACCCGCCAGCCGCTCTCCGAGATTGAGCTTTTCAAGGGAATTGGAGTAGTCGGGGTGCCCTGGGGATCGGAGCTCCAGAACGTATGTCACGAGATCAATAGCTTCGTCCATAGTCGCCTGCCTCCCAAAGGCGCATTGACAGGGTGTGGAGCGAAAAGGCCACGTCAGCATAACGTGTTGAATGGAGTACCCACGTAACTCGGCGAAGAGATTTCGCCTTGCCCTGCTCGGGCATCGTATCTCCTGAGATTGCGAGTGAGGTTGGAAAGAGATTGGTCACGTCTGGAATGCCCTAGTGGACAGAGCTCTAGTGCCGCACGGCTGCGAATGATGGGTTCCTCCAAGTCGGTGACTACCCTCTGACTGGCACATCTATCAGAAAGACAGTGAGCAAGCGAGCGGACTGAAGAATCCCGATCAAGATGCCCAGGAAGATGAAGTTCCAACGCGGCTCAATGCAGCTCAATCGCCTCATCCAAGCCACACATTGCAGCTAGTTCCAGAAACCTGGCCCGGAGGTAACAACCGAGATTGTAAAGAGATATGTTACGATTGAGATGCCCTGGCAGAGAGAACTCTAACGCTGCATGTCCAAGTATGACGGCTTCGTCTAAGTTAACGACCACCTCCTGATCCTCATATCCATCCGAAAGACGGAGAGCAAGCGAACGGAGTGATGAATGTCGATCAGGATGTCCAGAGAGACGAAACTCCAATACCGCACGCTCGAGCCCAGTTGCCTCGTCGACGTCGACAATTTGCCCTCTTCCAGGAATCTGTCATGAAGGGTGTCCGCCAGCTCAGTCAAGGCAACATTCCGGCCATTATGCCCTGGAGGACAGCATTCCAACTGTACCCGCCCGTGGAAAACGTTATCTGTTCAAATCACTGAAAGCCGTTGTAGTGCGAAGACGCGCAGTGGAAATGGTTCTGCCTATGGGGGAAGTTAGGTGATCGGGGACAATACGACTAGGAACACTAGATCTTATGTTTTATCCTTGGAAACAAGGGAGGAGGTAGGATTTCAGAACGCTACCCAAATCAGCAAAGCCAGCAATTAAACAGCGCAAAAGAACCCACAGAAAAAGGCACAAGGGGTAGAGCAAGTCGATGGGCACGAAGTGTGAATACAGCTGCACGGAGGTCAATGCGTATAACACAACGACGGAATGGTAGGGACTTCACCGATACTAGGTGTAAAAAGGGCAAGTTTGTTCGAAGACCTAAACAGAAAACTTGGCTTGAGTAAGTTGTGCAGATCGAAGAACTGAGAAGGGAAGTTCACCAGTACCCCAACGGCCGGTGGACGTTCTTATTTTGGAGAAAACAGGATGCTGTGGCCTCCGGAAAACAAGGATTGATTACCGCCCGTGTCCTACCATTCACCAGGGTAGCCAGCAGGTTTCTGGATTTACGCCCAGTGATGCCCCATACCCATTTCAAAGACAAGTTCCCCTCCTTCGCATGGGTTGACTCGAGGAAGGATATACCGAAGAGGCCAGCGGATGGTGTGCTGTGTATTGCGTAATCACGCGTGCACTAGCTGCTGTGGCTCTCATCGCTCCCGCAGAAGCGATGCGAGAGTCTTCTTCGGAGTCGGCGTTCTTAGTGGTATTTCGACCCTTGCGTCTTCAGGGCTTGCGAATGGCCTCGATCCTGGATGGCTATGCACATACTCCGCATGTGCGTACCCGAAGACAATCACCCCTCCGACCTCACAGGAGATGAGAACAACCGGGTTTGGTTGTTAAGGAATGTAGAAAAGGTACCCGGTCCTCCGGTTAAGTAGCACCTTCACACTGATCATCCTCATTGATGAAACGTTGCCGTCGCCTCCCAAAATTCATCTGTGTATTTCTGGCCAATGTCTGCGATAAACTGGGCACTCGAGTCCCGGTATTTGATTTGCCTCGCACATATCGAAGTTGATCCGGCGGATGGTGTCGGTGCTATACATCCAAGTCTGAAAGGTGAAGGCGGTACCGACGGAAATCTTGTCATTCGCATGCACCTCATTCAAAGCGTTCGGTATTCCGTAGCATGACAACGCGCGAGGCGTCAAGGGAACAATAACCAAAACCACGAAACCACAGTTCAACCGACAAAAGAAAGCACTTGCAATAATGATTCTTTCCGCGCTGTCACACGAGGCCATCGCCAACCGATGTGCATCGTGCCAAGTCTCATACATCGATCCAACACTCGTCAGCTTCGGCGAAGGGGTGTCGCGGCATATGAAGTCGTCGAATCTGCGACGCGCCTGTCAAATGGGTGTGATGTGACGCTGAGCTGGAAAGAGAAAAGATACGTTTAAGACGTGATCAACCCTGATCAACCGCTCACGTACGGCGGGGTCAGCACTGTCGAGTCTCACTCAATCTCGATCTTACCCTCCTCCACGACCGTCCATACCTCGTCATGAACATCGTGGCCTCGCGTCAGGTGAAGTCGAGCCCGCCCTTGAAGATCGTCTTGAAAGCTAAGATATTCCTCACTCCAATCGTTTTCTGTGAACATGTTTTGGATGTACCCTTCATGTTTGATGGCGCCCATTGAGGACGTCAATAAGGTACGTCGATGATCACGGTGGAAGTAGATCTTCCGAGAGGATCGGCTGATTTATATTTTGTACAAAGAGCGTTAAGTTTACAACATGCAGCCGAGGGGGCTATTGTTGAGGGTTCCTGGCTTTGACCACCGATTCGATCGCGTCTCAACGGATCTCATTGCATAAGGGGGAGGTGGCGGTGTCCAGGTCTGGATGCTGACGGCGAGCCGCGAGGAAACATGTGGGATGGAATGGAAACCTTTCACAGATCCGTCTAACGTACCCTCGTTCCAACGGATAGTTTGTGTGACCATCTATCAGAATGTACACGATAAGCCACTCAGTAGGGGATGCGGGCCTGAAATCGTGACTTGCAGTGCCCAACTAGCCTAGTGACCTCCTACCTTTGTAATATCCTCGACGCCCAGTCATTATGCATTACAATAAGATGTCTGATCTATAGCGCCCTCGGCAGCCGGTTTGATCGCATCTCAACGGGCTGGTGACAGTGGCGTTGTCCGTGTCCACCCTGAAGCTTCTGAATGCCAACGGCGAAGCGTGACGCAACTCGCGCAATGGAGTGGATATGGACGCCCTCTACAAGCTTCGTCGACGGCCACTATCTACGAACACTCACGATAAGCCACTAGGTGCGTCCAAGGAACGCGAACAGCGACTCGCAACACCCAGCTAGCCTAGCGATCCCTTACCTTTGTGATGGCATCCTCGACAACTGCACAATCGTCATCATGCATTACTAGGACAAGGTATCCGGCAGGGTGCGGGGATTCCAGCAGTGTTAGGGAGACCCACACTGCAATAAAAGCTGTATTGGGGGCATGGCAATCCGAAACACTAGCACCCTGGGAGGCCGACGGGTGGGGTCTGCTGACTAAGACTAATAATAGGGATTTCGTATGTTTCCTGGGTGGGAGCTGGAAGTGGCCAATCAGGAGACACCATCACTCCGAAGACGTCGCGCTCCGTCAGCCGCTCTCATCGCAGTAAGCATCCTTCACACAGCGTTGCAATCTGATATGACACAGACCCGGGTGACTTGGTCACTGTGGTTTCACGTGCAGCGCTATCTGCATTCCCCACTTATAAACCCACGGAGGGCCACGAGTAGCTTCAGTACAATTTCCCCTTCTTCCCTTTACCCTCAAGGCGCACTTCTCATCTCCCCGCCTTGTGCCCGACATGCAGGACCTTACTATCATACCGACAAACTCGACCACTGCCACTATCCACGTCGTTCCGTTTCCGAACGCAAAGGAATCGGTCGCTGACTTTCCCAAGAAAGAGTCCAGTGTAGACCCCTTCTTGATACGCTTCTACGAGAACGATCCTGACAACCCGAAGGTGAGCCTGGAAAACACTTCCCTTGCACTTGCTGACCATCCATTCGTAGAACTGGTCATCGGCGAGGAGATGGTATCTAACGATGTTCTCAGGCCTGCTCGTCCTCAATGCGTACGTGTGATTTCTCGGCCTTCACCCCTATCTCATCACTCATTCACTACGTCGCCTCGACCACAGTACTTTTGCAAGTAGCGCCCCATCAGCAATGCTGCCGGCATTGATGGAGCACTTCACGTTCTCTTCCGAAGTGGGCAACCTCGTTGTCTCGCTCTTCGTCGCAGGGTACTGTGTAGGTCCGCTAATATGGGGTCCACTATCTGAACAATACGGCCGGAGACCCGTCTTTGTGTCTACATTCTTTATATATGTCGTACGTCGCTCCACCTTCTGATTCTCCCAGTGCTGATTTCGAAATCCAGCTTTTCGAAATGGCATCTGCGCTCGCCAAAAATACTGGTTCATTACTTGTATTCCGGTTTCTCGGAGGTGTATTCGCCGCTTGTCCGCTCACCAACTCTGGGTAAGTGCTCACCAGCCCCCCTCATACACATCCTAAATGTTGGTTATCCAGTGCTCTGTTAGGTGATATATGGGATCCAAAAAGGCTCGGCATTGCAATGTCTGTCTTCTCGGTTGCTCCGATCGCTGGACCGGCTATTGGCCCGCTCGTGGGCGGCTACCTCGCTCAGAACAATGTGTCGTGGCGGTGGCTATTCTGGATTCTCACCATCTTTGTGAGCAATTTGTCTGGTCGATGCGTACCTTTCGCTTACTGATGACGTTAGGCTGGTGTATGCTGGGTCTTCATCGTATTGACCCTCCCAGAGACATTCCAGTAAGTAGCCTTCTTGAACAAATCGTGCATGGTTGCTAAGGAGCATAGACCTATCATTCTCGTACATAAAGCACGGGACGTGAGGAAGCGGACGGGTGATAACAGATATTACGCTCCCTTCGAACTACGAAAACTCTCTTTCGCGCAGCGTATCGAAAGTATCTTGGCTCGTCCCTTCAAAGTGTTGTTCAGCGAACCGATGCTTATGGCTATCACGGTGTATATGAGTGTAAGTTCTTTCTTTGTCGTCATATTACGTCCCCCGACGCTGACGCCCTGCTATCTGACCTGGTAGTTTGTGTACGGATGCCTGTATATGTTGTTCGAGGCATACCCCATCGTCTTCACCGAAGGGCACCAGATGAGTGCTGGTTCGACGGGACTGACATTTCTCCCAATCTTAATCGGAGGAGTGTTCTCCGCTGTCCTTGTACGTCCACTTGTTCACCTCAATACCCTATCTCTCACTCTAATTAATGGCGGACAGTACGTCGTCATCTTCAACCCCAGATACGAACGTAGAGCTCAAGAATTCGCCCCAAACCGCGTTCCTCCGGAATACCGTCTGGAGATGGCGATGGCTGCGGCCCCTTTCTTTGCCATCGCCTTTTTCTGGTTCGCTTGGACGTCTTATCCTAGTATAAGCATTTGGGCACCCTTGATGTCTGGATTGTTAGTAGGGTGGGGCGTGTGCTGGATCTTCGTGAGTGTCACCGTTTCATTTGGGAGTCGTTGGGCTGATTGATATTGACGGCGATGATTGTAGCTCTCGCTCCTGAACTATATTATTGACGCTTATTTGATGGTTTCCGCGTCCGCGTTGGCGGCCAACACAGTAGTCCGGAGTCTCGTTGGTGCTGGATTCCCGGTACGTCCATCTCATCACCCCATATGCGATTCGACACAGCGCTGATTGGTCAACAGCTCTTCGCTGACCAAATGTACAACAAGCTTAATCCCCGATGGGCATCAACACTGTTAGGCTTTGTTGCCTTGGCTATGGCACCCATCCCCTTTGTGCTGTTCAGATTTGGTCCAACGTTGAGAATGAAGTCCAAGTACGCACCTTCGGGAAAGCCTCCAGCGGCAGCAACTAGTGCAGCTTGACGGATGTTTGTAACATGTGGACGTGTGGGTGCGGGTGGAGGAACATTTGGAAGCTATAAGATGTGGCTCATAAAGTCCGGGTGCTGGAAACCCTGTCAATATTAAGACCATTTTGGACCAGGACATATATATTTTATACACACTAGTAAACGTAGCTCGTTCTATTCATACACATAGTAATAACATTGTATAAACACGAAGACTTGAATGGCCTCCCTGGCTTTGAAGCATCGTCAGTTTAATATGGCGCTGTCCAAAGAACTCAACAAGTTGCGGCAGAGCTCAGGTTGTACATCAGAACCCGAAACAGTTGCGGCTGAGATCAGATGAACAGTGGTCAACTTGATCTCAGTGGCAACACTACTCGCGATTCCCTGTGCCGCCAGATAAGGGTGAGCGATCTTGCAGAAGAACTGACTGCAGAAAAGTATGAGGATCGTGATCGTTGCTTCCAACATGACGCACCAAGCACTGGACACCTTCAACTTGGTTTACCGTAGCGTTCACATACGTTAGCCCCATGCCAACCGGAATAATTTCACTGCAATCAAACAGTTAAGGCGCGCATCCTCTTAACTGTGTGGTTCGGAGGAGTAGGAATGAACAAACTTGATACAAGCCAGGAATAACCCATAGCATTTGACCGCCCCGGATATCCTAACCGTTGTCCAACTCGGTGGGAAAAGTGGTGTGTGGGAATACGTCCCGCCATGTTAAATAAGTCAACAAGTCGCCATCTACCCGCTTCGGAAGATAGCACCGACGCACGGCGATCCATACCCATCGGGGGACGGGCTCATCAAGGCCAGTGTAAAGAGACACGACTCAGTTGCGGAGACCACGGTATCTGGATGCTGGCTCTCGACTGAAAACCTCAACAACTCTCGTTGGATTTGGCATTATCACCGAAGATCTAGCTATCTGAAAAGAATCGCGCCAGATTCAAGCGTCATCACTTTCGACACGAGGTAATGAGGAAGTACTCACGAGGACCTTGACTGGGATGAGAGACTAACCTGATTTAAGAGAACGGAAAACCACGACAGACAGCTTGTAAGATGCATACAAAAAGATTGGAGAGTTTTCAGATTTCAAAGCACGACTCCTAGTCTTTCGTCGAGGGATGAGCACGACACTTGTCGAAGACAAGGATGGTAAGGTTTACAGCGTCAACCCCACAATGTAACTTTTCCCAAGCCTCCTCTTGAAATGTGGGTAGCGGGGTCGGAACCTGGCCATAAAACAGGTTGAGCCGATCTCCCGCGACTGGAGACCAGTGACCATTGCGTTTTGTTCTGAAACGTTTACAAATGGCGAATACTGTAGGGATTGAAGCAGAGTTTGAAATTGAAGCAGGGGAGCTCTCATCTCAATACGGATACCCCTTTCACGATCTTGTAGATATGATGTTGCAGGAGGTTCCCCCAAATGGTAGAACATGCGTCTTGAAGCTTGCTGAATAGCTATTGGCGTGATTCATCACGCCGCAAAGTGCGTGTCTGTAAAAACTGTCATGTCTTGGCCTAGGAATAACAGAGAATTGAGAGTTCGAACCATGTTAGGGCTCTTAAACTCACCAGAGCCCAAATTGAGACCCTGGCATCTTTTCCCACTGCGACAAGCCGCTGATATTCCAGAACATTTACTGGCTTTTGCTGTGATTTGCTATCGTCGTTGTCGTCTTCGACTACATCACACGACTTATGCTTGACGGGGTAAAAGCGAGAGCTTTAGTTTGGGTAGTCTGGTGACCGGGTAGGGCTAGGCTAACTTGCACTCAACAGTACCGCAAGTAAATATCGACAGTGCACAATGATCGTTAGAACTACAATATAATGCCGCAGGTCACAGCCAGCGGCGACCCGTAGTACTTGAGAAAATTATGCGATCCAACAGAGCGATGACTCCATCTTGTCAAGCACAATCGGACGCGCCACGAACCACTACTTAAATGAAAATCTCCAGTAACGATGATGGACTATTAATATTTTTGATCCGGGACGACGGGCTGATGATGAAACAACACGATGCGTATGGAAGAAGGGCGCCGAGGTGCGGGTGAGTGTCCAACCCGTATAATTGTTGCAGAAAGGAATTTCCCCTCGGCATCCACTTCATAGGACCTCCGTCCACGCGTGCCTATGAAACCTGCTGGTTGCAGCAATACAGACGACGTGGTACAACTGTGCACATGCCTCCAAATTGACTAAGACCACCCTCAAACACTTTCGCCTCCGCAGGTGACTACAACTCGTAGGTGGTAAAGTAGCATGACTTCGAGCCTAATGTAGTGACAGAACAAACAGCTGAAGAGTTTGAGACAGTGTTAAATGTCTGAACCTTTTCAGCGTCAACTCCTTGCTCGATACGTGTTCCCCACGTGAACCCAACAATCGCCGTTGTTCCTATACGTATAAACACGAATGTACGGCTTGCATATCCATGCCCCATGATGGAGTCCCTTGCTACTATTTCTGCGGAAGGGTTAGAGTTCGATCCCAAGGGCTACATGGTCATCTGGCAGGTATAACTCATCTAAAGACTCCACAATCTCAGATTTTCCGGTGTGACGAGTCTGTACGGTTCGTGGTTGCGCATTTCTACGCCGCTGACAACTTGAATATCACAGCAGGTCCCAGCGCCGGATGTGATAACAAATGTTTGAAAATATGTCCCCGCCACTCCAACTGGTAAAAACACAATGCATGAACCTTTAAATAACGTACTTATCGAAGGCAACACCACTGCTGTACTAATTTTTCACCCATGATCCGTCGAAGCACCATGCGACAAATAGAGCAGTGACTTTGGCTGACGAGTGTCATTCGCCACCGGCCTTTTTCCTTGTGCTAACTAACCTGCCTCGTGGCTTCTGCAAGGCAAAACACGTTGACGCTTCTCACTAATACCGAGCTCCACCCCATTCTCTTATGTGGAAGTTGACGAATGGGACTCCGAGCTCTGAGCGAGCAAAAATCTCCGATCGTTCGTCCAGTGACACCCACAGCACCGCATTTCTTTCATTTTACTCTGGCAGTCATTTGGACTGCATCATTTATCACAAAGGCGACCGCAAACAGGCGACGTGGCCGCAGTAAAATTCCGGTTTTCACTTTAGGATGGAGCCCAAAAACCTCAAGACTTCCCGTTTCGATCTTTTCACCTGACAACGAGGTGACCCCACATTCTCCTCGTGGCAATCTCACATTGCGCAGGCCACATAATGGGCTTTGTGAGTGAGCGCTGTCGTCGGAAACCTCTACTATTCCGACGTCATTCATGTCCTTCAATCCTGTAGACGTGTTGCTTAAAACCGATGTTCCTCTAGAATCGCAGGAGGAAAACTGTATTTCTCAACAAAGGCCAGATATTATGGGTCACCCGGACCTTCCAAATTCTCCGCTCCATCGGCGCTCATCGCGCTCCTCAACCAAAAATCAACGAGGGAGAATGAGTGACTCTGCGAAACGCGAAAAGTCTCGTTTCCCTTGGGTTTCTCGGTCGTCGCCGTCACCGTCATCTTCGGCAATCTCCAATATGACCCCGAGCTCATCGTCCAACGATGTTGATTCTACTCGTGACATCATTTCATCCCTCAGCGTCCGCTCGCCGTGCTCCAGCAACTTGTCACACCTCCCGGCAGTTTCCCCGCCAATAAATCACTCCCGCCGCTCTCCACCTCCGGGTTCTTGCCCGGAGATGACGACGCAGAGCTCGAGTACTCTTCACACTTTCTCTGTTATGCTTCCGCGTACTATCCTACCTGAGATGATTACAGTCTCTGCTAAAAAGGGCGACAGATTGGATGTAGTAGCAGATGCATGGCACATGGAGCATGACTGTGAGTACAACGTTTCTAGGTGTACTTGTCGCACTCAACAAGTCGGTCCACGGATAGGTCATTACGGGTGGGAAATCGGTTTTGCACCTGGTGACGCGGACATGTCTACCGTTCGTGCTAAGTTAAACCCGGACGGCGAACTTACCATCGAAGTCCGGCGGCGTCCATTAGGACAGACTTGTTTACCTCCAACGGGAATGGGACCTAGGTACAGCCTTTGATTTCCGTCGCCTGCCTGCCTGACGAACATATCTGGAGTCTTCCAATTTCCTCGCCCGGGATCTATTGCACTATCTCCAACGCCGATGGGCACGCTTAAGTGGTATGTACTAGTGGTCGTGTATCTATTGTGGTAATTCTAGTAACGCATGGGGAATTTATACCTGCTGCCTTATACTTATCGCGGTGCGCTAAACGGATACAATATTATCACTTGCCTAATATTTTTTACTGAACTCCGCTGTCTCCGGCCACTTGTATGTGTGATATTTTCTGACAATCAAATATTTCGCGCAGTTCTCGTGGCGGGACCACGAGTATGCCAATGTGAAAAGCTGGAGTTGGCCTGTCACCGGTGCCACCCACTCCTGGAGAGGCAGTGGCAGGCCTCTAAAACCGTCAACATCTCGAGCGAAGATACTCGCCTGTATGGCGTGTTAAGTACCAGCTGTCTAGCTAACAGGCGAAGGGCTCCTTGATGCAGCCGAGTTTCCACAATATCGCACGTCAGGGAAACGGAGATGTGGGACCTTGGTGAAAGCTAGACCCTGAACGTTCGACCATAAGCATTGCAGAAGAGGAATTCTGACGACTGTCTTGGGGTCATTATCGGAGAACGAGTACAAAACAAGGGAGAGGGATGGAAAGGATATCCATCAAGAACTGGCACGTACATAAATCAATCCCCAATGCCGCTTCCTCAAGGTTCTGCGTTCTCCGGCATGGTAGCATCGCCATGACACTGGGATTTTGAGCTGTTCTCTTGGAGAAGGGACACGAACCTTGATGCTCGTATGCATGACGCCGCGTTGTTTGTGGTGGGAACTTAACTCTGGCAGATGGAAGAGCACTTGGGTCTTGCATACCCGTCCTCCCACTGGACCCTGCTTGTGCAATGCGTTTACGAAACAGCAGGTACTCCCACGTAGCTCAGGACTCCTCTGTTTCGCGAAAGAGAGTATATCACGGTCACTCTGATAACGTGTAAAAGGCCCTGGGGAAGTTCGTTGTCAATATGCTGGTAAGCCACAGAAGGACGCCACCAAGCCTTGGAGCAGTGCCTTCAATTGATGGATGGCGTAGTATACAGACCAGTGACGTCAGGTGCGACAAGTAACCTCCGCGATACCTTTATCTAACGCCGGGACCTCGTTGGTTACCTGTTGCAGTAGGGCTGGGGACAGGAGGTAGGGACACAGCATGGTGCTCAGTGAGACGGACGAAGATTCGGGCATGCACACGTACGGTTACACACACTAGCCTACCGTGTAACTTTCTACGGGCTCAGCTCATCGCTCGCGAGGTTCTTTCCCACTGTTCCACTGTGCAGGAGTCTCGTATCGAGTCAGCCGTTATCGCAAACTTGCGTTCTGAACGCCACTGAACTGTTCCACATCAATGAAGATTCACTAACATTGCAGCCGTTCTGCCACACACCTGTCCACTGGGAAACGAGCTAATAACGCCGCATCCATGTACTTTTGCCTGTCTATTGCATGCTTCCATGGTCATAAGTGAGGAAGGTCAAGAATTGGGGTGCACCCTAAACCCGTGTGTACCGCCGCGAAGCAGTGGTCGAGGGTTTCGGAGGAGCTCTCGCTCAAATACCACTCCATTCGACCAACGGGCTGTGACTCCAGACCCTATGGCACTCACCTTTGTAGATTATTGTCAATGTACGGCCTCTGATGGAATATTCGCTGCCATCACAGAAGTCTCCAGTCTCGATCTCAGCTTACTCTCAGCACTGCCGGCAGTTGACTGCGTACCAACACACGCTTGACGAAAAAACCAACGGAATACACATATGTGTCGGAAAGGGAATGCAATTGTATATGAAAGCCATTTAGATGGGGGACGTATCACACGCACTATCCGACTTCGAAGGGCCAGTATGTAGTTACTCTTCCTTTACTCTTGCTGAGGACGAGCAACCAACTTTACACCACCTGCGTCGCCTTCTTTCATCCTCCTCAGACCCTCCGGGATTCCAAGTAGCCCATCGGGTAAAACTTCGAACGGGCCCGGCTGAAGGACAGGAGATTAGTACCATTCCGATTCGATATATCAACATTCAAACCTTTATGATCTCATCCTCTAGCCACTGTTCCAGGACTCTCCATGCCTCCTGACATAGATCCTTGTTCGCTGGAGCGTGGGGGGTCCCTTGAACTACCACAACTTTACGACCTTTATCCTGATCCTCCTCGACGGCAGGTTGAATGGTCACAACTAGCGTCCCATTGGACGCAAGAACATCAAAGGCAACCCGCTGCGTCTCCGGCAAAGCGACTGCGTCGTACGCAACATCGATTGGGGCTGTCGTGATACTGGCGATGACTTCCTTCTGTTACCCACTAGAAAGGTGCCTGTCAACAACGTGAGTTGCTCCAAGCGCCCTGAGGTTTCCCTCGTGTGTCCCAGATGCAATGGCAATGATAGGAGAGAATCCCGAGCAACGAGCTAACTGGACCACTGCGTGGATCTAAGACGCATTCCTACCTCACAGGTTCTTCATCCCTTATCATAAGACCCGACAGAGGAAGACGTGCCGGAGACTAAAATCGGTTTTCCCGAGTATCTGTCCTTTCCATCTTCCGTCCATGGCGGCACGAGCCCTGCGCCGGAAGTGTTGGAGTACAGACCTACTGCTGCCGTGTTGAAGGTTAATGGCATAGTAGCTGCCTGGTTGTAAGTCAAACTCGCAGGGATCTGCAAGTACGTCACCAGTCAATTGGGAAACCCGCGGCACAGAAGGGCACGTATACGCATCCCAGCTGTAAAAATGGACGTTGTGAGTGCGTATTGCTGAAAACCTGCTTGGTCGTTTGCCCGGTTTCCACATGCAAATCTGTTTGCCGTATGAAACCAAGGAAAGGCAGCCCGCAAGGTGTCGAAACGCTTACACTCTCTGGCCTTTTGTGAAACCGGCGATTCCATTGCCAACTTCCACTACCTCGCCTGCTATGTCTGACCCCAGTACGGCGGGGTACACACTGACGTGGCCTCCGCCTTGTTGAATCTTCCAGTCGATATTGTTCAGAGTGGTCGCATAGACCTTGACCAACAGTTGCCCCGGACCAGGGGTAGGGATCTCACATTGACCTACAACAAACTGACCTTGCTTTGATTCTAAGAAGAGCGCTTTCTGTAACTGCGTGGCGGTAGTGATCCAACGTCGATATGAACGATCATACAATTGATAAGCTGATATGATCTCATAATAGAAGCTGCTTGTCGGGTAAGGATCGGGTGCAAACCGATTAACGATGGCTGTTCTCCCACTACGGCTGGGACATCGATTAAGTTTACGATGAGCCTGGAACTCAGCTCATAACGCCGTCAGTGTGAGTACTACTACAGTACCACGTTTCCAACGAGGGTGGTTGAGTATTAGGGTGCGTGGTAGTGGGTAAGGGTTACGGAGGAGATACTGACACAGTCGGTGTTCTCCCTCAAATACCATCCAGTGGACTTCCATTCTAACCTGCAACTCGCCCCCACCTTTGTAATTGCCAACATACGGTCTCCGGCGGGATACTCAGTACTAGAACTGATTTTCAAAAAAGCTCAAGTCTCGACCAAAGCGCAGCTGACTTTGCTGAAACGCTTAGGTCGACTCCACCCTAGCACGCACTGAGACGCGTCTGAATGAAAACGAACACGATATTCTAGGACGAATGAACTGGACAGGTAAGAAGCGGGAGAACATACGCGCGAAAGGGCGATGCTATCGTACACTGGAAACACTACCAACTTTGCAGGCTCGCTTTACCTTTACTTTTCCTGAGGATGGGCGACCAACTTTACGCCCCTCACTTCGCCTTTCCTCATCCTCTCTAGGCCCTCTGGAATGTCATGCAGTCCTTTTAAGTCTTCGAACTTGTTCGGCTGTGAGGAAAAAAGTCAGCGACCTTGCGATGCAATATGTCGGCGGTGCGACCTTTATGATGCTGCGGTGTAACCAATCCTCCAGGTTACTCCACAGACCCTTACATAGGATTTGATTCGCGGGATGGTGAGGACTCCCGTAAGTTGCCACGACTTTGCGACCACTGGCCTGACCCTCTTTGACGACAGGCTGAAGAGTTGTAACCAGAGTCCCATTGGGCGCAAGGACGTCAAAGGAAACCTGCTGTGTGTCCGGCAACGAGATAGCATCATACGCAATCTCTATGGGAGCTACCGCGGTGCCGGTAATGGCTTTCTTCAACTCGTCGCTGTTGCCGTGCCTGTCAATGACGTGGGTTGCTCCAAGCGATATGAGGTATTCTTCATGAATTCTGGATGCAACCGCAATAATGGGCGAGAATCCCGAGGCACGAGCTAGTTGGATCGCTGCGGTGGATTTGTCAAAGACGTGTTCAACATCTATATTTCCTCAACTCTTACTGTAGCACCCCACGGAGGAGGAACCGCCGTAGACCAGAATTGGTTTTCCGGGGTATTTTCCTTGCCCACCTTCCATCCACGGCGGCGTAAGTCCGGCGCCCAGGGTGTCGGAATACAGGCCTACTGCAGCCGTATCAAGGCCTAACGGCACGGTAGCTGCTTGATTATACGTCAGGTTTGGCGGGATCTTCAAGCACACATCGTCAGTAAACTGGAAACACTGCGGCTGCCAGAGCATGTGTGCGCACCCCGGCGGAGAAAGTGGAAGTTGTTAGCGTATACTGCTGGTAACTGGCCTGATTTTCTGTCAGGAGTCCATGCGAGAGGCTGTATATCGTGCAATGCTGAGAAAGGTAGTTTTTCTTTCGACATTGTCAAAATGCTTACACCCTCTGTCCTTTAGTGAAGCCGGTGACTCCTTGACCTACTTCCACCACCTCGCCTGCAATATCCGATCCCAGTACGGCGGGATATCTATCAACGAAAATCCCAAATTGCTGGATCTTCCAGTCGACAGGGTTAAGAGCGGTCGCGTAGACCTTGACCAACAACTCTCCTGTTCCAGGTGTAGGCACCGGACGTTTCCTCACGACAAACTGACCTTGCTTTGACTCCAAGAAGAGTGCGTTCTGTTGTTGCATGGTCGCAGCGAGATACACTGTCGAGACAGGGGTATGAAATGGTTTTATATGTCGAGTCCAATTTGTAATTACTCTACATCATAGTCTCTATTTGCCAAATGGCCAACCGCCATATTCCATTTCGGCTCGCCTGTCTAGCTCGATATGACGTGCCATGACGAAAGACCGTAGGAATCTTGTGGCCATCCTGAGTCGGATATACCGCATTGAAGGCGTTCTCCTAAGACCATTCACTTGCTGATGATGATATGATGGTGATGATATGAGGTCAAGGTCACTGACGAGATAAGATAAGATATGCTATCAGACACGAGGAATTTTCCTAATTTCTACCTTTCAGTTTCTGGTGGGCGTGCTACCAACTTAACACCATCAGTTTGACCTCCTTCAAACCGCTCCAACGCTGCACCTATCCCCTTGAGACCCCCGGGTACTGTTTCAACGTGATTGGGCTGTGAAAGGGTCTGGTCAGCGCTGTGTACATGCATGCTGAATTACGAGAGGCTTACCACAATCTCGCCCTTTTCGAGCCACTTAGACAAGTGCAACCAAAGCTGCCTGCCCGTTTCCCAGTTCTCTTCCGTGTGTGGGTTCCCATTGGTGTGAATCACTCTGTGTCGGTCGTCGATCACAGAGGGCAATGTCACCACGAGTCTTCCCTGGGGACCAAGTAGTTGCCATGCCGCTTCCTGTGTTTCGCGAATGGAAACTGTGTCGTATATCACGTTTATTGGAGCATTGGTTATCCGCTCCACAGCCTGCTTCAGTGCAGGAAACGGGAGATATCGATCGATGACATGCGTAGCGCCGAGATCCTTCAGATAGTTCGTGTGTTTAAGCGACGCCGTCGTGATAATAGGGCAAAAGCCGGACATTCTTGCCAGTTGTATCACTAAAGGCAAGATTATGCTCAGGAACCCGCCGCCACATCATATGCCATAGAACGGAATTGCTTACCATAGTTGCCGACTGAGCCTGCGCCGCCGAATATCATAATAGGCATGCCTCTATACTTTCCAAGTCCGCCATGCTTCCACAGGGGCACGAGGCCCAGGCCGTTCGCCTTCCCATACAGCCCAATGCTTGCTGTTGCAATGCCTAGTGGCAGGGCTGCCGCTTGATCGTAAGACAGACTGTCCGGAATCTACGACGGTCCCGTTAATATCGAGGAGGATCTAGGATACAGACGACGGTAATTACCTTCGCAGCGAAGTCGACGACGGCAATGGCATACTGTTGGAATGTTGACAAATCATTGTCATCATAAGCCCCGTGGAAGAAGCTGTTGAATGAGATCAATCTTCTTTGCTCTCTAACCAAAAAGAATCACCAAAGTGGCTTACACATCATCCCCAGGGTCGAATCGTGTCACCCCTTCCCCGACTTTTTCAACGACGCCTGAACCGTCGCTCCCAAGGACAGCGGGGAACTTGGTGACGTAGATTCCACGTTTCTGAGCCTTAGCATCGCTAGGATTCAGAGCTGTAGAACGGATTCGGACGAGGATTTCGCCCGGTCCTGGCTCGTTGGTTTCACGAGCGCCAATAACGAAAGGAGACTGCCTTTGAGGCAGGATCAAAGCCAAGTGCTTTCCAGTCATGACTGAGTAAGAGTGTTCAAGTTCGGGTAAGGGTATCCAGGAGTTGTTGTCCGATAACACAGAACCATGGGCTTTATATGCTGTATTTATGCTGCATTAGCATTGCCTCGGCTCACGGCGGGTATATTAAAACCTCGTGTTGGCCTTGCTGCGTAGGGACACCAGGGATCTAAGTGGGGTATCCCAGAGTTGCCGTGAGCCACTGGTCTGGATCATTGCCGCCGCGGCCCAGGGTAACAGCCTTGCCATAAAATGGAGTGGAAAGCAGATACACCATCTGCAAAGCAATGCACTCGATCCTGTAAGGCTCGCTTTTTGCCATTGCGCAGCCACAGAATGTTGAGATGGGACGATGACAACCTCCCTCAATTTCGAGGTCGGTCACCAGCGAAATATTATTGAGAAGCGGAAACGACCCGTCGATAGGTGGCCTTGCCGTGAGTTCCGTATCTGTAAGCAGAAAAAGAGGATTGAACCTGAATCATGAGACACTCTTGGTTCAAACAGGAACGGCACGGTGTCGTGGATACTATCCGGCCCAACGTACTCCTCAAACACGACACCGTTGGTGTACCGATGGCATCTTGGAGGTGTATCAAGTCTTCTTTGAATGAGAACGTGACTGCCCTCGAACCTGTGTATGGACATCGATAGATATTGAACTCAGTAACCTTTGATCCCACTTGCCATTGGGGAACGGGGGTACGGACGAATTTGGATCGACCACGAGCTATTCGTGATGTAAGTAGACACGCCAACTACATCCCAAAATAACTAGTCCAGGTTAGCAGAAACATCCACGTTGCAATAAGCGCATCCCCGGAAAATGTATTATAGAACATCACTTGACTCTTTCTACTAGGAAAAAATATCGCAGACTGAGCGGACATGAACGAACACCACCTGTTTCGCGCCGTTCAACGACAGATGATGTTACATACACAGCATCACGATATACGATCATTATCCGTTAGCTGAAAGCCAAGCATGGTGGGCGTTCATCGACTCAATCAGCATCATCCCAAGTGTGGGATCATCTCGCACGATGGTGATATTGCCATCTTCTTCGCCCCGGTGGGCCGAGGTGATACTTCTAGTGTTGGAGGATCGTTCCTATATTGTGTAGGCACACCTAACGGACGCCACTATGGATCCACGAAATCTCCCACGCGTCCCTGGTAGAGCCAAGACGTTGTAACGCACTTCGGACGAAACTCCCCCTTGTGATTAACAACGAACTTAAATGACACGTTAATTCACAGAATCGTCTGACACAGAATCCACTCGGTGTTGCAAATAAGTGGCGTTGAAGCACGAACATGCTCACAGAAAGAATCAATGCCTCAACCTGAACAGGGTCGTAAGTGGTCACAAGGGCATCACAGGATTTCAACGCCCCACACGCACATGTAAAAATCCGATGTACTGTACACACCTGCGTTCGCGTGGTATCGGACAACAAACACTCACCGATCTGGGAAAGCAAAAGTCTGGTGGATTACGCAAGTGATTCGAGGGTTGTGGTGTGGAGCAACGGTGGGGTTTCGCTATTTTTCTTAGAGATTCCGAGCAGTGCGCGGAGTGGAGACGTGGAGGATCCACTGCATCGATAGGCTTAACGCTGCAGGTGGGGTTTGAACGCCTAAAGAGTGCCATCGGAATCCACACGCACCCCTGAGTGCCACCTACTTCTACAACACTAGGCAGAACACTAATGTGGCATTCATTCAGCAGGACGCACATACCGTGCAAACTTAGTTAACGCTTTAATTGCTCGAAACGTGTTTCCAGGAAGTTCCTGCCGCTGACATCGCATGATGTCAGGTAGCAAGTCATTCTTTGAAATGACGGAAACCGGTGGCAGTGGATACTCGTTTTCTGAAAGGCGTTACTTAGCGTGATGTTATCCCGATTCACGCTCACGCCCAGCGACAAAGCCGGCAGACTTACGCTTATAACACATGGGCAGTAAGGAACGTGCTGCCGTTTACTAATAAGCACATAAGCAGAGCAGCCAGAACACATACAGCCGCGGCTGGATTACTCATCTTTGACCCCACCTATATCGCATGCTATTGCAACGAGCAAGTGAAGGAAACAACTTCTCCCGAACTACAAGTGGAACGTGCCTCGGATAATAGATACATGCTCTCTGATACATTTGCTTTCGGTCTCCGTCGAATGACTAGCATGACTGCGAAGGACCTTCACTATCATTATTGGCGAGGCTCTCGTCATACCGCATTCAGACTTCACTTGAAGACCGAAACACGCCCATCGCTTCACTAGTGCCGTCAGAACTGCAGGTGTACTTCGTAAGGCGAAGTCTAAACAGAACTTCATTTTGCTCATTGCCTTGTGAATTCCTTGAAGGCGACTGAGGTTGTGTTCGCAGTGTTACCCATGATGTCACCGTCTTGAGCTGTAATGAACGTTCTCCCGTTTTTGCCCGTTACCATGACTAGCAGAAGTCGCGTTCCCGCTGTGTCCCGGCAACTCGAGTACTCACAATCCGAGGAGGATTGAATACGTTTCTAAGCCATGTATGCTGAGGTAGACTTGCGTCCGCGGAAACCGTAGCCCTCATAGGAGGAGAGAATTTCGCCGACGCGGGTTCTTCAAAGGTGCGTCGTCACAGTCAGAGGATGGAGAGTTGCGATGTGTATGGGAAGGGGCTGTGTATTACAACGTGTCAGCGCCCGTTCCAGTCCGTGCGCGAACTGCGCTCGTCACTGCAGAACAAGTCGAAGTTCCGGCCCATCTGCCAGCGGCCTGTTGGTGAATTGAAGAAGTACTGATCACGTGACTCCAGCAGTCTCATTTTTTATGTACTACAAGATACCATGAGCATCAACAATCATGTAGGTTGAATGACTTGGGATAAGGCTGCAGCGACATAAAAACTAACTACGACCATTAACACCCAGCCCGCAGTGTGCTAGGATCGATCCAGCGTGACCCTCGGCATGACTAAAGCGCATTGACCATCCTCTGCGTTCTGTCAAACAGCTCCCACCTAAATTCCATCAGTCCCCTAAGAAGAATATAGTCGGTAAATCTCATCATCTCTACGTTTTCATCAGAACCGTCTATAGGGATCGAATTGGACGCCAGAGCCTGTGCATATTTGCTCAAGTTCTCTTCTCTTCGATCTCGAAACTCGACCAGCTGCGAAATCCGACGCCCAAGATCTTCGACGCGGTCCCGGTCAGTCTGGATCTTTATCCTTGCAGATCGATCAGATGTATTTGATGCATTACTGTGCCACGGAGTACGCCTTAGCTCTACAGGAGTGGCCGCCACGATCGAAATGTCAACGAGCGGGCCGCTAGCTCGCTCGAGGGCACAACTTCCTTATTCTCGAGGGTTCGTCTAGTTGCCACACGGATGGGCACGAAGAAAGGACCAACTATAGAGGACCCTTGTTTTTACCTCTATATTTCGGGAAGTCCGGCCGCCCACCTTCGTATTTCAAACTCGAACTCGAGCGATCAGAAGTCGGCCGTGTTCTCCGTTTTGACAGCTTGCCATAGATCTTGCCCGTAGGAATGAGGGTTGAGTTCGTTTCTGGACCGAAGCCGATTCCGGATGTGATGGATCTCCATGCATGTCCTTCATTTTGGGGTGACTAAGCTGGTCCTCGAGCGCACCCCTCGAATTTGAGCTGACCATTACAGGTCTAGACTGAGACGGTTAACTTCCTTCGGGCATTCCGTCGCGTTTGCGCTCGTCGGACAATGGGGTATGATGACTTTACGCTTGCACAAAAACTGTGTTGGGGTTCTACAGAGAAAAATCGGTCGTTTTCGAGAAAGCAATGGAACGGAGTCCACGTGACACCAGAATGTTTTTTTGGAGCGCGACGGAAACTAAACTCCGAGCCCTTGTCTGGGACCCTTCATCGTCACTGCCATCGTGCTGACAAATAGAATGACTGGTAGGTTTAAACTTCTTGAATCGTAACACGGACGACGAGGGAGATTCGGAAGACTTGATTGAGAAAGGCTGATGAAGGAGGCGCGCTCGCCCTTCCCGGAGTTGTCTTCCTTCCAAACGGTCACACTACTGCCTATGTTCGCATGGCATGCTCGCTTTCCGTGGACCACCGCGTTGTATTTAGAACGGCTTCAGGTTATCAGCCTGAAAGTGAGGGAGAGTGATAGCTGAGTTTGCGTGTCGGGCTGTGCGACGACCGCGTGTACATAAGTGGGTGGGCGAATCGCGTGCATGGCTGCCGTCACGCGATAAGATGTGTGTGGATGGCACGCGTCTTTGACGCGTAATCGAAACGTCTGAAAGACAAAGTAGATACAGTGCCATTCTCATTGCAGGTTACTCAGTACGATATATGTACGGTGATGGTGGACTGTCCGTTTCACGCATCAAGCTCAAGTGAGACGTTTCAGGTACCTTTCTCTGCTGAAGGGCGTGCATATTACGGAATATACTAGTCACCGCTCCCATTACAGAATCAGGCAGTCGAAGGCGAGCCATTCTTGCCTATCCTGAGAAAGCCTTTAGTATCCGTTGAGTGATTTGGTTTCTCCGGGTAGAGCTTCCCGGGAACCAACTCGGGAGATATGGTTGTTCCTTCATCAGTAAGCTCCGCTCTTGATGATAGATAGCATGTATAGTGGTATATGTATGGCGTCGTGGAACATTTCTGTTGCGCGGAACCTTTATGGATAAAATTCGGTCCTCAAGCCTCACATATGGAACGAAGATGACTCATGATGCACTCTGGATTGAGCCGCCCAGCATCGTGGTTAATGACAAACCTGAGTGGCAACGCAGCTCATAGCACGGTTTGACGGCACAGGATCGGATGTGACGAACGGGCAGTGTGCCAAATAATAGCATAATACCAACTGAATGAAACAATGCATCAGCCTGTAGTGTCATAAAATAGTCCCGGGTGCAATTACAGAATTCCAACGTCCGCATTGGAGCATTTATGGCGAGATGTACTCACCTTCCTCCGCACAGCATCGGGTAAAATACGCTTACCTTTGTAAGCGTGTTGGCAAGGTAGCCCGTGGTGCATTACCCAAGTGACTCAGTGGAGGTCGCAGTACGGAGCAACCTGTTTTGTGGAATGCGGTCTGTCTCTTCCAGCCATGAGTGGAGTGGTGAGTCCGAAGCAACATGGAATTGGGACGTCCAAAGGGCACTTATCATTCACACGCACAACGCGCTTGGGTGCCACTTACCAAGTTACTTCTACGCCACTCCTTGGAAAGTTCCTCAGTAGAAGACCGGAACTACCACGTTTGGTGGACACGGTTCTTCCCGGAAGTTGCCCCGGTGGTGATGCACTGACATTCGGCTTGCACCGTGTCAGAAGACGACGAACCGTCGATTCTGCCGGATCGGCGCTCGTCCTGCAAAGAGCGTTTTAGCATTGAATAATATACGCCTGCCCTCGCCCGCGTTGGAAAGATAGCGTATAGTACATTACCCAAGTTATTCGGGGGGATTTGGTAGGTACGCAGCAATATGTTTTGTGGAATGCGGTTTCATGTCTGTTTCCGCCACTTGCCAAGTTACTTCTACGCCACTGCGCGGAATGTTCCTCAACAGAAGACCAGAACTAGCTCATAACAGTTAGTTCCCAGTATCTGGGCACGTCCTTCCAGAAAGTTGTTCCGGTGCTAATCTCGCGTGGTGTCAAGACAGGACCGGCCGCCGGTTTCGCGAAATCTGCGCTCGTCTGGAAAGGGCGTTTACTCGACGGGCTGTCATTCCAACCCACCTTCTCATGTTCACAGACAAGGCCAGTGAGCGTGCGCATACAACACTCAAGCAGATAAGGAGCAAACGTTGTTCATCGACAAATAACGTAAGCACGCAATGACTGCAAGTGGAAGACATACGGACAGGCTTGCATTGTTCACCTTCTGCGCCACCTGGGCGTATGCTATTGCAACGAGTGGTGAACTAGACGAAACACAATGTTCCACAGACCTGGCGGTGAGCGGTCGCCAGGATACATCTACGTTCGATCTCAGTCAATTGAGTAGTGTAACTGCGCAAAAGCCCTTCACTGTACCGTCATCCGCGCTTTCGTCATAGGACCGCACTTAGACCTCACTCGAAGCCTGAAACAAGGCTCATCACTTCAGTTACTACGATTAAGACTGCAGGTAGGTTTTATATGGCGGAGTCTGAACGGGAGGTTATTTTTGCCCTTTTCCTTGTGGAATTCTGGAAGGTACTTGGCTGAATGAGTTTCTGTGCGGTAGTTATTCCAGGAAGTTCATAGTAGCTGCAATGAAATGTTCTCCCGTTCCTGAGAGATAGACTTGCTGTGACCGCAAGTCACGCTTCTCCAACTGTAATTGCTTGCTTCCGTGATATCATATGGAAGTTGATCATATTGGACACGGCAAGACGGCTTGTTGTTCTTGAGAGGTACACCGTCACCTTCACCGCGTTTTCATCCTAAACAGACAGATCATTGACAGTGGCGGAGTGTGCACCACCACTCTAGTGAGGAACATTACCTTCATATCATAGCTTCTCTGCACTCATTCTCGTCCCTGTAAGAACACTGCTAGTCACCGCAGGCGGCTGATGCAAGGTCGATGGCGACGGAGGCTTCGAAGTTGCAACTGTAGTGATGTCACCTAGTGCTGGTCACGTGGATCCTCGCTTCTCTGGAGGTGCCGTTGCTGATCTCCTAGCAAATTCAACCCGCTAGTGAGTGTACTAAGCAGTGGCTGTCGTCGTCGATCATTGCATCGATCTTCTGGAAGGGGCACTGCAAGGTGATTGAATTGGACCTCGCTTTGGACGATCCACCGCATTCGTGTGATCATTTTGCCGGGCAACCGCGATAACTACGATCACTAAACATCTAACTGTCGTGATCAAGACCACTCACCATGACTATCGCGGCTGCTCAGCCTAACCACGATCCTCAGCGTTCGGTCAAACAGCTCCCGCCGGAGTTCTATCATTCTTTTTTGTCCAAGGCAGCCAAGGAGCGCAAACCCAGTCCGAGTACGTACTTGTCTTACTCTCAATGGCATTTCAGAGCCAGTGGTGCTTACTCTAAACCGATATGATTGATCTCGTTCAGTTCGTGGGTTATACCCATTAGAAGCCAAACCAGGCGTCATATCCTTCCTAGCAGGGAAACCCAATGATGCCATGTTCCCGTTCCAGTCATTCTCCTTCACAGCGACTTGTCCATCTAACCCCGGCGAATCGACGACTGTGTCGCTCAGTGGATCGGATCTCGCAGTGGGATTGCAGTATGGAGCAACTGCTGGTCTTCCACGCTTGATCGATTGGTTTATGGGCCTACAGGAGCGTTCACATGAACGCGGACGGGATGAGGGGTGGAGATTGTCTGTGGGCACTGGATCACAGGATTTGATATGGAAGGTCAGTCGGTGCGCAAAGCCAGGGCCTTAATTTTTTCAGGTTAATCCGTTGCAAATAGGCTGTTCAATCGCTCGTTGATGAGGGGGATCCGGTTTTGATCGAGTCGCCAGTTTATGCGTGAGCCATTCCCACCATTCAGCCAACTCGGATTTTGGTTACAATCAAGTGCTGATATTTTCCGTGTTCGTCAGCGGTGTCATTCCTATGTTCAAGGCCCTCCATTGCGAGGAAAATGGTCGGTCACATCTCAACTCACTCATTCATCGTTCATGCATACCAGGTATCTGCAGAGGTCGAAACGGATTCTAACGGCGTGTGCTCAGATTCTCTTCGATCCATTCTCGAGAATTGGCCAGTTGAAAAACCGAAACCGAGGATATTTTATACAGTTCCGGTTAGTCTGGATCTTTGTCCCCACTGATCGATCGTATGTGTTTGATGTCATATCGATCTAGTACGGCTGTAATCCAACAGGAATGACAGCCACGATCGAACGTCGCAGAGAGGTCCTCGAGCTCGCTCGAGAGCACAACTTCCTTATTCTCGAGGGTTCGTATAACAGCCACACGATCGGAACAACGGCAGGAGGACTAAAATGTCTAGTACTGTAGACGATCCTTATTTTTATCTCTATTTCGGGAAAGCCGAACGCCCATCTTCGTATTTCAAACTCGAGCTCGAACAGCCTGAAGTCGGCCGTGTTCTCCGTTTTGACAGTTTGTCAAAGATCCTGTCTGCAGGGATGAGGATCGGTTTCGTTTCCGGGCCGAAGCCAATTCTGGATGTCATAGATCTCCACGTATGTCCTTCATTTTTGGGTGACAACTGGGCTGCTTGTTGCGCGTTATCTCCTACATACATTTCTGTCTGTCGCTGACAAATTTGGGTCTAGACTGCGACTGTGAACTTGCAGCCTTCCTCCCTTGCTCAATCTATTGCGCTAGCACTGCTAGAACAATGGGGGTATGATGGCTTCTACGCGCACACCAAGGCTGTGTCACAGTTCTACGGAGAAAAACGGGACGTTTTCGAGAAAGCGATGCGAACACACCTCGGTGGTCTTGCAGAGTGGAGTACGCCTGAAGCTGGAATGTTCTTTTGGTAGGTGACGACGGAAATTGCGTGCCCATTTTTTTTCTCATCCAAGGGACTTGGCAGGTTCAAACTCCTCTTGAACCCTGACTCGGACGAAGAGGGCGATTCAAAGGAGTTGATAGAGAAGAAAGCCTATGAAGGGGGTGTGCTCGCCCTCCCTGGAGCTGTCTTTCTTCCGAATGGTCGTAGGACTGCCTACGTTCGCGCGGCATTCTCGCTTTCCACGGAGGAACAAGTCAATGAGGCATTAGAACGGCTCAGGGTCGTTATCCTGAAGGAAAGAGGGAGAGTATAATAGCTGAGTTTGTGTAACACGCGTGTTATGTATGTGGGTGGTGAACCGGTGACTCTGCCTGCCTGCGTGACCGTCGACGATGAGTTATCATGGATGACATGCGTCTTTGATAGGTAATCGAAGTGTCCGAGAATCAATGTAATCAGAACACCCCGTTTTCATTAAACTCGGCGTGATATGTGTGTGGTGTCAAGATGAAACGTCTTGAGATGCTATCCGTCGAAGATGTGTCACAGGATCTAGAAATGCCTACCGTGTTCTGGCCCATAGTGACCTGGTTTTTATTTAGCACAAACCAGGATTCATGGGGAAGGCTTGAAGGGGTGGGGGGCTCTGCTGTTGAACTTCACTACCAGGGAGGGATGGTATATGTGTCGTTTTCCAAGGGTAGAAGGAGCGAGTGACTCCCACCAAATTTCTTCTCTCTCACACTTTCTGCTCGTTGGCATGCATTGCGACCGCGCTCCAATGTTCAAAGGTTAGATCGATGTCAATGGTACCGGTTCGTCAGCCCCATTTGATGGAGCCATTTTATTGAGTCCCCAGAGATGTATGTCCAGGTCTGGCGGCAGTCTGGTATTGACGAGCGCCAGAGCAATCACGTGATCGAGTTTTGTCCCGGACTCGACGCTTGAACGATTTCGATGAGGGCACGAAGGTTGTTTGCCACTGCCCGAAGGTTGTTTGCCACTGCCCGAAGGTTGCGCGCTGCCATGTCAAGTTTAGAGACGTCGCCAGACCGATGCGAGGAACTTGCTCAATCACTTGCAGAGATACGCGATCGTGTGAGGATTGCAGCATCGGGTGACGGTCCTACGCTGGTGGCCGTGTCCAAGTACAAGCCCGCTTCGGATATTCTCGCTTGCCACAAGCTGGGGCAGAGAGATTTTGGGGAGAACTATGTTCAGGAATTGGTGGATAAGGCGGGGCAGGTACGCTGGACGCGTGGATGGTTGATGGCTATTTTCCTCATCGCTCGCCCTACCAGCTTCCGGACGATATCCGATGGCATTTTATAGGTACCTTGCAATCTAACAAATGCAAGACATTGGCTTGTGGGTGTAGATCGTTCCTTGGACGTGCGTGGTGCCCTCTCACCAACTTTTTAGCTGTTCCCAACATATACGCTATTCAGACAGTAGCATCCGCCAAGGCAGCTACTGCACTGAACAAGTCGGTACCATCTGAACGAACGACCCCTCTCTATATATTTCTGCAAGTCAATACGTCAGGTGAAGATGTCAAGTCAGGTCTTCCCGCGTTGACGTCGATAGAATCCGCGTCCGAATCGGAGCTCGTTCACCTTGCCAAGCATGTCGTGACGACGTGTCCTCGATTACATTTGCAGGGGTTGATGACTATTGGAAGTCTAACGGAGTCTCTGGCATCGTCTGAGAGGGGAAACCAAGACTTTGAGGCATTGAAGCAGACGCGGGACGTGTTGGAGGATGTGCTGAGGGAGTCGGGTGGTGGGGAGTGGGGCGTCGATGGGCGGCTGATGCTGAGCATGGGGATGTCGAGCGATTTTGAGGCCGCATTGAAGGCTGGCAGCGACGTTGTGAGAGTAGGGACTGGGATCTTTGGAGCCAGACATAAGAAAGTGTAGAGTGCTTATCTTATCTTATCTTATCTGGCGTGACGTGGCTGTCATTTGAGACGCGTCGTGTCACGTCACGCTTTGTTGATCGCCCCCGGTGTTGTGTGGTCGTCTCCCGGATATGATGCAGATGGACGGGCTGACTGCCAAACGCAAGGCAGCGGAGGACTCGAATCCACTGCTGTCAACAAAGAAACAAAAGAAGGAGGTGCGCGTGTATCTCCATTCATTTTTTATGTGTACTCACACTCACGGACAGCCGAGCACTAAACGAAAGCGTGAGTGGTGGGGGGACTATCGAAACTCAAGACGCGGTATACTGAACACACGTTCCAGTGATAGGTGAGGCACAGCCAGGCGGGCTTGTCATCGTCCGTGCACCACAACAACGTTCTTTATTACCACCGGCATCTTCTCAGCCCGTCCTTGCCACCGTCTCGCGTCCACTGCCGCCATTGCGCCCACCCTCATCGTCCCAGCCACTTCCATCATCCTCCAATGCACTCGAACACCCCAGCAAGAAACTCAAGCTCGACTCTTCTTCCCGAGCACCGACAGGTGCTAAGCAACGCGATGTCATCGCTGCTGCACGCGAAGAACCAGAGTTGGACGAGGATATACGCCAGATGGAAAACGAGACCGACGATTTGAGACGTCGGTCGCGTGCTAAAGAATCTACAAACCAGTCCCTCCAGTTCCCACATTCCTCGTCATCCGTTCAGCGACAACAACACACGACCGACACCATCCAGCCGGTCCCCCAGTGCGAGACACCCCAAATTAAACGCAACAAACTCATGCGCGATGGCCCTCCTCAATCCAACCACCACGAGAGACAACCAAGCACTCCCCATAGTCCCAGAACTCCGCAAGGCCAGCAGACACCCAGACGTACCTCGATGAGTATGCGTGGCAAACGCATCAGTACTAGTTTTGAAAATACCGGTGTTATTTGTACGTCTTCTACTACTTCTGACTCATTTCTCTGTCGTTCTCTTTCCTCTGTGACTCTCTGACTCCATGCTTATCAGCTCAACCGCACGCGTCGGTGAGCGACGCATCCTTTTATAAACATATCGATTGTGAGTTGCCAGAACCGCAACGCGCGAGACAGCTTCTCGTGTGGTCGGCCGCGCGTGCGATGACGCGGTTGTCCGACCCATCATCTTCTTCGTCAAAACCGCCGTCGTCGGGGCCATCATCATCCAAGGTCGGCGAGACACGTTCTCGTGGAAAAGACCCACCACCACTCAATAACGACCAAAAAGATATACTAAAGGTCGTGCAAGAGGAATTTATACGCATGCTGGCGGAGAGGAAGATCGATACGTCAGTGTATTCCCAGGATAAATTATTTGGCGCTGGAAGCGCACACAACGGGAAAGGAGGCGAAGGAAAACGAGAAATGAAACCCAACGAGCAGAACGTGAAGAATCGGGAACGGGAGGTGACGTTTCAACACCATATACAGCGGTACGTTCCCTTTTTGCTTCCTTCCAGTCGCCTCACCTGCGTATGGTGCGACACCTTTCCTTTCCCTGGCTCTTTTGTCAAAACCTTTGTTGCTGACACACGTGTCAAACGACCAGAGCCGAAGCAGAGGCAGAAGCCTGGTCTCGCGTCGACAACTTTTACCACACCTACGCCACCCACTCCAAAGTCGAACTTGAAGCCCGACGAGACTCGTTTAAACCTCCCTTATCCGCAAAGGCAAGGGGTAAGCAGCGTGCAGTGTCGCAGGAGCCAGAGCAGGAGGGGGACGGGTGGCGGTGGATGATACCATCCGAAGAGGATTTGTCGGAAAGGTTTAGATCCAGTGTGGATTTGACAGCCGTGGGGGAGGCGATGACGGATGAGGCGCGATATCGCGTGGGGTCGTCAACGCGCGGCGACAGCAACCAACAAGATGAAGCTATCGAAGACCTACGGTTCAAACTCGACAGTCTATCGGAATATGTCCACTCAGTGGTACAGGTGACAAGTATCGTCGAAGCAGATTTAGACCATCGATTTTCCCTCCTCTCGGATGCGATCTGTGCGCGGTCCAGACCGGTACCTCCTCAACAACATCACCATCCAACTTTGGCCCTGGCGGGACGACCGAAAACGTCTCGTTCCTCCCTTCCCCACTCACTGCGACATCCTCATACTGTGCCACCTCATCCGCCAGGAGAATCTTCCCGTGACCTCCTCCGTGCTCTTTCTCGTATCGACAAAGAACGACCACCAGGAAAAATCGGTGACGCTGTACGACGCGCTGCGAGAGAGGTGCAGCGCGTACAGGAAGGCCTTGGGATCTCTGGGGTTGGAGAGAGGAAGTTGACGGATTTACCCCCACCACCGACGGGGGTTGGCAGTAGTAATGGGGTGGGGGTGGTGACGGCGACGCCCAGGAAGGTGCCAGGAACACCGAGAAAGGTGTATGGGCCTGGGACGCCACGGAGGTGATGAGGGGAGGACGGATCTCGAGTTGTAGGAACATGTAGGGGTAGTAGCGAGGTTGGCGATCTATGGTTTGTGTAATTCTTTGACGCCGAGTCGTGAGCAGGTTGACCTTGCGCATCCCATCGATTGCAGTGAGTGTGTACTTCGAAGGCAGGTGCCCTTGGAAGCCCGTGAGCCTTAACACCCCTGTCCGATACCCTGGACGTGCAGAAAACCGTGGAGCTTTTTATGATCCGACGTTGTGTTAGTAGGAATACTATCGTCAGTGAACGAACTCAGGATATGGGCTACGTCACTTCTGTCGAGGACCAGGGAACTTACTACGACGTCATAAACGTTCGAACGTTTTCCCGACACGCGTCTTCAGCCTGGCCAATTTCGATCAAGCTTAGGGCCCGGCGCCTAGAAACATGAGGCGGCCGTAGGCGCGCAGGGTTCGAACCTAGAGAAGAACGGCGTCGAACCGGATGGACTCTTTCCACATACCTACTGTACACCCCTCAGCCCCACGCTGTTGACCATGGCTCAATCGTCTCCACAACGACTATCCTGTATGACTTTGAGATCGTTGTTTACTCGCCTCACTGACGGGAATAACCACCCTACTCATTCTGTGGAGCAGATGTCGAGTTGCAGAACGCAAAAGATGCAGAATCCGTTGAACTCGTTCTCGATGACACCGCTCGACACCAGCTCAGCCCAGATCAACAAAAGAAAGGCACTTTTTACAAAGAGTTCGACCAGCCATTGTCAGTCATCGCTGCAGTATGCACCCCCTCCCCATTCTAACCTTGGTTGATGCAACCGAATCTTCCATACGTGGCTGGTTGACTGTAACTAACGCGATTGTTAGAACACTTACACAACTCTCCGTCTCCGTACGTCGTCGAAAAGAGGGAAGAGCCAACCCGTCGTCCGAATCCCCCACGATCAGCTTTTGCGATGTTGTTTCCAAACTGCAAGGGAATGGTCAGTCACCTGACATACATATACAACCTGGATCGACTTCTAAGACCTTTCCGCTACCCTCTTGCAGAGTGTCGACATCGATGGGGCGATAAAGTTATCATCTTCAAAGTTTTACCCCAATACACTCCAGTCGTGCGCAAATCAGCAGGTGTTCAGAATAAGTCCTAATGGGAGCTTGCAGGGCCTGCATGATGTTCCGAGTCCAAGCGCATCCATGTCTACTACAGATTCCGAGGCCGTACAGTTTTGTCACCCGTAAGGAAACCTAAACTCTCGTTTTCGCGATACCTATCTCTCATTCCAGTAGTTTTCGGGTCTTGATATTTGGTCAGGTAACTATTTTGCTTGTTGCCGTGCCGCGGCCGCTTATTCGGGTCAAACTCCGTTAACGATGGCGCTGGCGCCGCTCTGCAGACAGGTGTTGGGAAGTCTTCTTTGATCAATCAGGTCCTCCGCAAGGAAGCTGCAGTTGAGTGCATCGAAGATTCTGTCATCTTAAATACCCAGTTATTGACCAATGGGCTGCATTAGCAAGTAGAAAAGGATACACCAGGGACAGCAGACATCGAGAAAGAACTGACGAACGGCACATTCATCTTGCACGATAGTCAAGGTTTCGAGCCGGCCGAAAGCGACAATTATAGCGTTGTGAAGGCTTTCATCGAGCAAAGGAAGAGGAAACAAGATATCAAGGAGCAGCTGCATGCCGTCTGGTCCGTTTTCACGCTTCCGAAACAGCCATCTTATTCGGAGTCTCATTCTATACCCAGGTTGTGTTTCCAAGTTCCCATTCCAACGCACGGTGAACGGCCTTTGGAGGAGCATGCGGAAACGTTTTTGAACGAAGCGAAAGAAGTCCTGGGTAATAGTGAGAACATTACCATCCTTCTTTCGTTGTCGTCGTCATTATATTGACAATTGTCTAGTCCCAATCGTAGTCGTATTCACCAAATACGATCGCCTCTTGACTTTCATGCGGGCAAAATGGAAGAAACCAGATCCAGAAAAGGCCGCAGCAGAATATCTGCAAGAAAATTGCATCGATGCAATTAAGAACGTCTCGAAAGATAGTGGTATTTTGCACGTAGAATTTAGCTGTGAGTGTTACTTGCCTTGATTGTTTCATTACTTATTCTCTTAAACAACTACCAGCGAGACGCAAACATGAGCGAGGATGTGACAAACTGATAGAACTCACTTGCAACAAGGTGTCTCGTTGCTTCGCATCCTGGTCAAATACAGCCTCCTGTTAACTAGGGGGTAGGGGCTTATGAAAGCCACCAGTAACGGTACGTGAATCACTTTACGAGCGTTGGGTTCAGAACGTGAAAACGATCTGTTTATTTCAGAATGACCGACGAAATTTCATGATTTGTATCATTTATGGGACATGTTCTTGGAAATACTCGTTTGCGCCTAAGAGGGGTGATGAAACTTGGTCCTTACAAGAGGATAAGCATTATGGATGAGGACATGGACACGGCCATTCGAATATTTTGGTTCGGCGCGATGTGATTCTCGGCGGAATGACGTCCTCGGTCCCCTTCCCAAGCGGGAGATACCGAGGCTGGGTTTTGTCGACTACCGTTTTTCGAAAGGGATGTATTTTTTTCGGTTGACCTGGAACGATGGTCACCAACAGGCCTCTGTCGAATTTCCTGCCTTTACTTTCATCGTATTTAGCCTTCTGCTTGTCTGTGTTTTTGTTTGCATGTTTTTTGTCCCTGTCCGATTGCCTGTCTTAGCGTAGTGTAGTTATATATACCTTGTAGCCAACTGGAATGGATTTTTTTTTTCCCGGACGAGCACCAGGCTCGATCATCGGCACTGAACAGGTACCCAAGTGTTGCATGGCAACAGTTGCAACTTCTAAGATGCAGAATACTCTTCGTGCACGGCGAATATTGTTCTCGCCTGTCGCCGTTCTGGTATGTTGGCCAGTCATTTATATCAGATTGTGCTGTTCGATGGACTGCCTCTGGTTGTTTTCCTCCGTCTTGACCTGTTTGCTCGAATACCACGCGCACACATCTCTTTTTCTTTCTCTCTCATTCTCCTTGCTCCTGTAACGCATGCACACCTTCCCCATTCTAAGTGCCGTCCTGCTGTTGTCTGATCATCAGTATTCAATTTTCATTCCCTTTTTGGTGAGTCACTGAGTTCACAAGTTGAGCGCTGATGTTTTGTTGTGCAATGTCATTCACCCCTGCAGACGTCCCCACCACCCCCATCATCGCCATCAGCAGCATTGGAGTTTTCTTCATTATCATTCCATATTTGTCCCAGAATGAAATGATAGGTTGCTGAAGCGTACATTTGTGCAGTACACGACCTGGGCCTCTGAATTCCTCGCCACGCCCGCGGCCATGTTGTGGTGGACTGACACCTGCTTCTCCTAGGGGAGATCATCCGTGTAGACTGTAGGGGAAAGAGGGCAACCAACGTTGCATTCGTATGCGCTCCCACATAATAGATGATGATTGGTGGGTTTTCTTGATGGAGACTTGTCTTACAGAAATGTGACCAGATGCAGGCTGATCTGTAGGGGAACGGGAGGGTGATAGACGTTGTCCATAGCTTTGACTTAAGAAACAAGTCGCCTTTCGACATGGACGGAAAACAAAAGCACTGGATTTTGGTCGAAGAGCAGGGTATGGGCTGGGGGCGCGGTCGAAACGTGTGAAGAGTCATATTCAAGCAAAAAACGGAACTATGGTGTTGGCGTACGCAGGAAGTTCGAGGGCCACATGGCGGGGAATTCCCTATCCCGTGGCATCGTTTCTTCAGCAATATTCAGTGGTTACATCTCCTTCGCCATCATCTCATTTCTACCTGTCATGTTTATTAGCGTAGATTTTGGTCGAATAAGCGGAAGTTCGGGAAGTGGGCCGCTGGGCGCCAAATGAACACGAGGCGTTCATTATATCGCGTGTCGTTAGTGCGAACATGCATCAACCTGAGCAGGACTCCTGGACCCTTCCCAGCGCTCTCCCCTTAAGCTTGCTACTGTCATGAACCCACCTTTTCAGCTATCTTGTACGACTCGAGATTATTGATCACGATTTGTATATACTGACTGACAGAAACGTACTATAATATGGACAGATATCAGGTTGCAGAACGCTCTGAAAGGCAGCCAATACGTCGACCTTATCCTCGATGGCGTCCAATATAACATCCCTAAAAGTCAAGGGAGCCGCGCTTTTGCGAGGCACTTCGATGAGCCATTGTCAGTCTTTTTCAGGCGTACCTTGTCTTAACCCTACTTCTCATGTCATTAATCGATGCCACCATAGAACGTTTGCAACTGAGCAGCTCGCCCTTTCAGTTTGTCGGAAGAAGTCTCGTTTCGTATTCAAGTCTAAAAGGATCGTCGAGATCGTCTCGATCAGTTCCGCCGATGTTCAGTCCGGATTGCAGGAGCACGGTAATTTTCAATCGTATATATTATTTCATGGACTACCTCTGATTCTTGCGCAGAGTTTCTTCAGATGTGGGGCGAGACACGCATTACCATCGGGGTCTTGATGCAGTCCGTGCGTAAACGACTGGCCTCATGGGGTAAATCCTGACAAAGGGCTTGCAGGAGGCAGCTCCGACTCCAGACACATCCGAATCGCCTGCAAATTCTGAGGGGTTGCAGTCGACCACTAAAGAAATAATCAAGCAATGTCCTCGGTGAGTACTAAATCCTTTCTCTGTCATGATTATTTCATGTACTAATTTGTAATAGTTTTCGAATCTTGGTAATTGGAAAGGTAATAAACATGTCCATGCTGTCCATCCCTGTAGGCTCTGAAAACGACATTCTTGCAGTCAGGTGTGGGAAAGTCATCTTTGATCAACCGGGTTTTCGGTGTGGACGTTGCGGTTGAGTAATAAAACCTCTAAATCCATGCGACTCATTCACCAAGGGTATGCATAGTCTGTCGCAAACGATCAAGCAGGACAAGCGGACATTGAACAGGAGATCACTTCACCACAGAACGAGCGATTTATCTTACACGACAGCCGAGGCTTCGAGCCGGCCGAAGGCAGCAACACTAATAAAGTGAAGTCGTTTATAGAGACCAGGAAAAGGATGCCACATATCAAAGATCAACTTCATGCGGTCTGGTACGTCATCTTGAAACCGTGACGCTGAAGGTTCTAACAAACAGATCGACGTGGTATAGGTTGTGTTTTCAAGTGCCCATTATAGAATATGGTCAACGGCTTCTGGAGGAGGGTGCAGAGGAGTACCTGAGTGGAGAGAACGCGGTCCTCGGAAATAGTGAGCAGGCGTGCTCTCGTCTGATGCGCGACGTGTTGAATATTTTCAGCCCCGACCATAGTTGTATTCACGAAATATGACACTCTTCTGATTCACATGCGGGCGAAGAGTATCAGCGACCCCGAAGCTGAGGCACGCCGATATTTGGAAGAGAATTGCATCAAGCCAATTCAGGCCTTCACAGGGGATAAAACCATTTTGCATGTTGCAGTTAGTTGTGGGTGTTACTCGTTGTACGCTCTTCTAGTATTCAGCCCGGACATTGTCAGCGAAACCCAAATATGAGCGAGGGCACGAACAACTGACTGACCTCACGTACAACAAGGTGTCTGAGAGTTTCACCTCTCAACCAAATACACTATCTCCAGTACCTTTTGCAGCCGCAGGAGCGCAGAGGATGGTGCCCAGAGTGAAAATCGAGTCCTCCATCATGTGAGCCCCTACTCATCGTACTGGTGTTGTATCCTTGATTATTTTTCAAACAGCGTTGGAAAGCAGAGTACGTTCTAGTCCATGAAGTGACGCGCGAGGGGAACTCACAGATCTTTACAAGGGTACTGGAAAGCTCTGGCTGCAAGCCCGAATTTCCAGGGTTACACGATGTTGGACTGCCTTCGTGTCATACACACCGACATCGTGTCAGTTTGGAATTTTTATGATCCATCTGAGGTGAGCATCGTTATCTCGCTAGTGAGCCCTACCGTGGGCTACTTAAGTCTACCTCGTAGTATTTGTACAGCGTGGAGTTTCGAGATCTGATGATGAACATGGTTGGGAATGTCGATGCACCGGCAGCGTCAGCCCACCCATCCACCCATCTTACCAGTGGTAATCCATTTTCCGGGTAGGTGCTGCCGTGCAAACCACTGTGCAATAAACTCAAGGGCAGTTACCGCACCCGAAGGAAAACTATTCCCCTCGTGACTGCAACGTTGGTAACTCTGCCATTTGTTGCTGGCTTAGCTCTCGTGCAATGGGCTTATGAAACTTACCAGCAATTGTACGTCGTAACAATATAATGTTCCGAGTATTAACCAAGTCATATTTTCCAGGCAAAATGCGCATAAAAAATTTATGGCATACATAGTCGATTTGACACACATTTTGGAAATACTGTTTGCACTCACGGCTAACAGGAAAGGAAAGAAGCTTACCCGCACAGCGATCAAACAGGCTTTCAATGCTTACTACCGTTCGACCTGGATACGGGAGGTTCATGCGGAGATCACAAGTGTCGAACATTGGATCGTGCATCGCGACGTGATTCTTGAAAAGATTACATCCTTGATCCCTTTAAGTGGTACGGACACTAAGGTGTCCGCGGCACTCGAAGGACTTGAATTAGTTGACCCGGAGAGAGATGAAGAGTGGTACGGTGCTGCGGATGGTTAACCAGCCTGACTGTATTTCTACTTGAGATATCCCGCAGCGCGTCAATTTTGGCTTTCAAATATTGTTGCTTGCTTCATCCCATTCACTGCGGAAACGGGTTTTTAATCAGGTCCGGAGATAGTCGGGTCAATGACAATAACCGTTGTATATCCCGAGGGTAGCTACTCCTAATAATATGTCTGAATATAGTGCCGAAGTGTTCTCGTTTCGGAGCATAATCTGGTTGGATTTGCATGCCTATCACCATGACGATTTTTACCTTCGCGACAATAATCAGATCAGATTCGAATGTGACTATGAGCTATGTACACCGAGTTAAATCGTATAAATGCAATTGATCCTCCCGCCTTCAGTCGTGTTTTTCAGGATAACCAGATCAGATTATATTTGATGAGTGCCTAGTACAACGTGTGCTTCCAAAATGCCTACCCAGTGCCCCCAGCCGTGCAAAAAAATCGCCCACGTTTGCTTGCTCCCCTCCTTGGTGAACGGCAGGATATGATGCATTCGCAGAGGCTCACAGGTGGCGCCCCACCGCTGACGCCTGGGTCCCAGTTGATGAGCCAGGAGGGAACTCATTGCGGTCGTCACGTACCACAGACCCAGACACACATGACGCCCTCCAGCTCCTTGCACCTTCAACGCCAAAGACTTCCGAGTGGTGGAGTGATACCTGGATCCCAGTCATTGAGCCAGAATATTAATAGCATCGCGCGTGGACATCACGTACCACAGATGAACATGGCGCCCTCAAACACCCCGCAGGGCACTCACCTCCCTTCTGCGCCAGGCCTAGATGATCCATTTGGCCCTGGCCCTGCTCAGCGAAGAGACCACAGTGGACCATCGGTCAGTCACTACTAATTGTTGTTGTCAGTCGATCAACTCACCCTATCTGCCAAGCTCTTGTCACCCGAGTTCTCCTTTGATATGATGGAGCCGACCGGTGCTGTCGATTCACAGGGATCGCAGGACGAGGTATCCTATCCACACCGAGGAAACCAACCAAGCCAACATCTTGGCTTCACTCCTTACCATGGGGGTGTCAATGGTTGTGACGAAACGTCCTTCTCGTATGCTGGAAGACCTTCCCATAGTCAGTCGAATGGCAGAGGACATAGTGAGACGCCAATGGAAGACTATCAGACTTTATATTCAGCATCCCGCTCTCAAACTGGATCTTACCAAGGAGACCAGCTTAGCTTGCATGCTACGGTTGCACAGCTCACGGCTCATGTCAAACACCTCAGCGAGGCCAACACCAGCATGGAAGAACAGCTTACCAGCATCAGGAAGGCAACTGAATCTCTCGTTTCATGCCTTGAAACCGTCGAGCAAATGCTTAGAGAACTGCAGGAGAAATGTGTGGATCAACAGAAGCATACTTCGTTGAGAACAAACTCAAATGACCATTCTGTTCTCAAGGTACGTTACGCTATCATTCAGTATCAGAGTGTGCACTCACCAGGCACTAGTCTATTATCCAGCTGCTCTTCTCTCACATGTGTGGAATCGAGTGTGAAGGGACGAAAAGAAACTGCGTCGCAGCCCTTGCTGCTATCAAACCACTCGAGAACGACGAACCTTTCATATCGACAAGTGACAGCACACGTCTTTGGCACCCCAACTGGCTCGGCAACGTAGATGACAAACTGAATGACATGTTCATTAAAGAAGTCACCGAGCGTGTCTTTAATAATGAAAAGGTATCATCTGGTAGCGCGTGAATAATATGAGAATTGCAAGCACTCACCCGACATGCAATAGAGCCAGAGGGAACAGCTCCAATTAAAAACCATACCTGACAAGTCTTTCGACCTCCAAATAATGAAAGATTGCGTGAAAACATACTTCTGCATGATCCACAAAAGGGTAAAAGAGGAAACGAGTGATCAAGGTGCATGCAGGACTAAGGAGAGGCTGGGACAGAATCGTCAGCGAGCTCGGCGTGTTATGGTACTTGAACTCTCACAGATATCGTGCCCGAGTGTGCCTGACATACTGGTAGGTTGCAACAGCTAGATGCAAGGCAGTGTCACAGTACGAAGCAGAAACTGGACATCAGGGCGCAGAAGCCCTCATCCTTACTGACCTCGGATCTGATATTATCAGCTGCAACGACGACGAGGTTAGCGACAACACGCTCCAGCGAAGGAAGGATGCAGAGGTTGGGCAATCTGCAAACCGGGTTGTAGGTCAGGCTTGGCACTCAGTCGATGTAAGTTAAATTCATATCTGAGCGGCAAAGGTGACTCACGAATCCGGCCATATTAGTATGTTGCATTTCTGCACTATCTCAGCATGTGTGCCACGAAGCAGCAGCAAGATGTAACTGAGGACCTGAATGTGAATACTAGCAATATGAATCAGGAACCACAGCGTAAACGTTGCAAAACCACGAAGAAGGTGCACAAACAGGTCTTTGACGTCGCCCCGAAGCATTTGAGTCACGACATGCCACTGGCAAAGGCCATGGTCTTCAGGGCGATGGTAGATGAGAGGTGGTTAGATGAACACCCGGGAATGGTGGTGCACGAGGGCATCAGCTGGCTAAAAGGCTTCTATTCTCGTGTCAACCAAGAAGAGCTTTTCGAGGCAGATGCCACCTACCTCAAAGAATTGGATGAATGGCTCAAGATGTCTAATGAAAATGGGTCATCAGATGATGAAAATGAGTATTGAAACTTCGCTTTGCTGTTCGTGTTCTGAGCAACGCATGTTGTAGGATTTGTGACGCTCTGTTACAAAATTAACAAACATCATGTTTAATTTACCATCCATCCTTGTAATACATGAAGGGTCTAGACTCCAGTTACTGAGTATTGATTGAGTAGCGAGCTGGGTATCAGTAAACAATAACGCTACGCACCTTTGCAAGGTCTACTGTTGCCCACACCTTGCGCTGATCCTCTCTGAGTGAAACAACAGTTAATGCCAGTAAGTTACCAATCCAGTCGAATTCCACGAGCGAAGGGAGGTGTGATTCTTGCATTTGGTATTCCCCGAGCTCCCATAATCGGACATCTAAGGCAGAACTTCATGATGTTAGTGCGAACGATGGTTAGTAGGTCAAACAGGACGACGTACAAGTCGTCCCAAATCGTCCTTTGGTTCCCGTGGTATGGCTTGAACCATCGCATGCATGCAAACCATAAGCGTTGCTTCCCATCGTGTAAGGGTTGATCCAGCTGAAAGATCTCCAGTATCTCTCCATAGCCGTGTGTAGGTACCTGACCTGGTATCATGACGTGAACTAGGGAAGACCGGTGAGTGCCGACTGCTCTTGAAGCATGAAATCGCTTTCCATTTATCACAACATAGTCGTAGAAGATGCCGTTGGGATTGAGAGGAATACTGTGGGGAGTAGTTGGCCACTCGTGTTGGCAGTGCACTGGTGAAAGCGGAAAGCGCGTGTTGAGTGTACGAGTGAGTAATCGATAAGTTTCTGATGAGAAGACGTTTTCATGACAGCGTGGACTTAGGGAGTAAGTTATCCCGGCTATGCAGTCTATGGTCAGACGGCCATCCATTCGTTCTGTGCCAAGGGTAACTCACCATCTGCGCTGACCTCATCAAGATCGTTGCAGAGGGCAGCAAGCCCTGTGACGGTTCCATGTTCCTCATGCGTAGCCTTCTGCATGATTCATGCAGCTTCTGAGCCGAGGGATTTCACGGGATTGGCACGCAGAGAATAGATCTAGAGTTCCATAGTCAGTAAAATAGTATTTGTATTCCAATTTACGAACACATTGCACTTACCACCCTCAAGCTCTCACATGCGCAATGGAACTCCTTGAAAAAGGTCATCTCGAGTTCACCATTTGCGTGGTTGTTCGCTTTGAAGGACTTCAGAACCTTGTTAAGGCGCTCGAATAAAAACGTCCAGAAGTCATGCAGCGGTCCGAAGTTGCAAGCGCAGTTGCCGATGTGTGTGGAATAGTGATGATTTGGCTTTATGGCACTCGATCCATAGAGCTTAAGTTCAAGCACATTAGTGTCATTAATATTGATGTATAGTCTGGGCGATGACATACCTTAATCAACTCGACGTTGTATTCACGTAGTAACCGATCAGCCTCGGCGATATCGTGGTCGTTGATTGTGTGCTTGATGAGAATATGGATGGCCAAGGACAGCTTAAGAAAGTTTGCCAGATCGGTAGGATGAAGGTTGAGTTGCTCGTTGCGGTCTTCAGGAACCTCGGGTGTCTCTGCATCGCCTGGAGGGGGAGGTGGGCCACGTATCTGACCTTCAGGCAAGTCTTCGACAATCTGGGTCGCTGCCTTTCGTTTCTTCTGCACCTGGGACGGAAACCCATATGTAGTACGTAGAAGTACACGAAGATGTATGTGAAACTCACTCGTTTGACTTCGGCCTGCCGTGCCTTCTCAGCTTGCTTTACTACCAGCTGTTGGAGCTTTTCCTACTTCTTTGCCTCGGCGATGGCCATATTCTCCTGCACAATACGGGACTTTTCGGTTTCAAAAGCTTCCCTTCCGCATTTCTTGGCTTCTGCGAGGGACGTCTTGTTGTTAGCCTTCCGGGAAGCTTCCCATTGTTTCTCGGTTTCGGCCTGCTCAATTGTGGAGATGCGGTGAAAGGGTGCTTCATCAGACATCTGGCGCGGTAGATAACTGTCCCAAATCTGAGGTACCTATGCCTGTATAAGTTGTGAGCTTGATGTCAAGCGTCGATGAAACATACGATGATCAGGCCATATACGGTTGCCAAAAGCAACCACTGATCGGCCGTAAGAGATCCACCAGCAGGGGTCCCAATGTCAGTCGGCAGTTTGCCACACGAGCCTGGGATGATAAACTAGTAATGTTTTGAATGTTAAGTCGCTCTCAGAAGGGAAAAATAGGACACACATACATCTGCGAGCATGCTGTGTAGCGTGGCGAGCTCATGATTTGGCCGTAATATCTTGCTTTGAACCCAGATATTGTAAAAGTGTGTCTTCACTAATCCTGAGAATAGAAGACATGTCAGTTTTATACAGACTCAAAGTAGATATTATGACGCACCCAGGAAGAGATTGTGCATTGGATCTATGACGATTTGTGCGACCAAGTCGAAATATGGTAGGTGGGATAGCTGCGAATATCGTGTTGCATACTCTTTGACGAAGATCTTCTGTGCATTCGGCATCACAAGGTTGCGATACTGATCGCCTAAATGGCGCTGCTCAGCATCTGTTCGTGGTGGAAAAGCTGATATGGATAATAAGTTATTGTATACTGTCTGTGCGAGAGGCGGAAAGACATACCTCCTTGCTGAAACGCATTTGGATTCATCTTGTCTGCCACAGATATCCAGCACTCTGTACAAAAATAAGTATGAGAGTGCGATGTGAAGCCTCCAATCTTGTGTGCTGCAGGCTTGTCGCATACGACCGCAACAAGGGCAACATGGACAAGCCATCCTAAGATAAGTCAGTAGACACTCGCATAAAATAATATTAGACATACCTTCAGGCCGCGATTCAGTGGGAACTTTGATACCATGCTTCCAAAGCCACAGTAGATCAGACATGATAGGCCGAAGAAATCATTGTACCTGGTCCAGTGATTGCTCCTTTGGACCAGGCATGATACTCATGCACATTAGATTTGCTGCCTGATACCTGCAAGGAAGGACAAAGCTGTGTGAGAAGAAAGATGCAAGGATATCATAAAACTTACCTGTATTCTGGTGGCAGGTTACAGATCGAGAACAATGTTGGAGCTGATGAATGGGATGGTGTGATATTGCTCCGAATGTATGAAAACCTGTCGTGAAGTATGTTCAGTCAAATCATAAAGTCAGCAGGAAGAGCATACCAGTCCATGCCCAAGTTCACACCTAAGTGAAGCTCACCATTTGGACCACCGCATTCATTCATCTGGTTTGAAAAGAACAGATTGCTGTCGGGACCTTTAAGCTTCGTGCGGCAGATATTGCCATTGAATATGTCCATATACATGCCAGGTTTTCGTGGTTTGTCTCGCCACTCATCGAGAGTAGCCTCGATGCCAGGAATCTTGAGGATTGATGCAATTTGCTCAGACAGCAGGAGATAAGGGTACTTAATAACTGGAGTCTTCAGCATGCAAGTGTTGCCACATAGAGTCTGCCCTGGAAGAAAAAGTTCAATGTGGCAGGATGTGCAGGTATCATGACAATGCAGTGATGAGGCTGGAGGGTATACATCGTGACAATTCGGACAGACCGGTAACGTATGGATGGGTCTATTGACTCCGAGAAGGCGATTTCCGGACTGGAGTGTTGTGAATGGGGAGGTAGCGGTTGGGTTGAGAAAGAATAGTAGAAGAGTGAGGATCGCCAATAGCGCATTGCATGCAATGCGCGGGAGATGGAACTGGAGATGGAGCCATGATACGAGAGCATGTATGACCGTGACGTGCTCCGGGATGTCAGCGAGGTCTAGGTTATCTGATTGCACCTCTTCATCGATAAGGAAGGGATCGGGATCGTCTTCATCGACGCTGGGGTGGGGGAGGCCATCTACTACCTCTGCGTTGTGGGCATGATCAGTTTCATCAGCATAAGACCAGGATCCATTAGCGTAGGACATATCATCATAATCGAGGGGCAGGGCATTGTTCCGACTATTGTTCTGCTCGTCACAAAGTTCTTCTGCAATATGTCAGAGCTGACATTCCACGGCACGCTGTTCTGGGTCAGGAGGGAGATGGTGGGCACGAAATGAAGTGAGAGGGCAAGCGCCAGCAGACGTCCTTGCATTGTACTCTTGGAAGTAGTCCACAGCGGAAAGCAAGGCCTCGGGGCTATGGAAGTTCAGTCCCAGATTCGGTAGTGCACTGCCAAAGGTCAGAATATCAAGGTCCTCGCCACTGAGAGTACCATGGTCGAGCATCTCTTGTTCTACAGCACAGGTCGAAGTACACAGTGGGTCAGCAAAAGAGACATCAGGTGAGAGGGGGGGAGCAGGCATGCATATAGGGTATGGAAATAATCATGAGATGGGCCCTGCGTCTTTAATGACCGAACGGATGACCCTATGCCCTGATACACGCAGCTGTGACATCTGGGATGCTTTCGTCCTCGCACAAAGGTCATATCGCGTATGGGCGGCGGCCGTATGTGCAGGCACTAGCGCTCCATTACACCCGAAAGATTTGCAGTTGCATTGCTGGAACCCCATCGGAGGTGTGTTCTTAGTGAATAGAGTGTGAGGCCTTGAGGAGGTAGCAGGAGGACGTGCATGACATTAATGATCACGTGAACATTATATTAGTTCCAAAAAAAGACAAGTACTACTTGTGAAAGCATTTAGCAGGAGGGGTGGGGGTACTAGCTTCAGAGAATATGGGCATGTGACATCTTTTATTATTTTCCTGGCCAGCGATAAGTCCCTCTCGAATTTGGGCCCATCTTTCCTGAGTAATGATGAGTATGTGACAACACAAATGATGAAGTTTACTTACACACAACAGTTGTGTACTCACAGTATCAAACATCTCCGATCCAGCAAAACTGTCTGGGGTAAAAGTATACCTAATGGAGGGGCCAGAAACCTGCGTGGGAAGAGATGAGACTGGTATTTCTGAAGTAGTTTTCTAGAAAGAGGTCAATATCGAGAAAAGAACAGTTCATGAGTCACAACGTACCTTGACAGCCGCGGTTGGGGTCTCCTCCATACTTTCGGGCTCAGTTTCACTCTCATCAATGAGAGGAACGCGAGGGGCGATAGGCAGGGCAGTACCACCCTCAGGGTTTGTCTGGCTTTTGTCGGCAGGTGGGAAATGGTCTGGAATACATCCGAATGGTCCTTGCATGGCAGGAAGTGGCTTGACGTTGATGAGTAGAGGATCCTATGTAATACCATCAGCAAGGAAATGAATTATGCGATGACTTACTGAGACGGCTGAAACATGGGCATCTGCAGACTCCAACTTAACCCCACCAGTACCAACGTTAGCACCAAAGTCGACAATGCACGCTTGAGTTGCACGAAAGGTATCATTGCCAAGCTCTGGTGACATCGTCGTTAGGGAGATTTCTATGGTCTGGTGTATGGCCGTGAGTGGAAGACACATGAACGGTAATTAGCCACACATACCACAGGGCCTTGGGAGTTTGGCTCGAAAGAGAGCGTAACATTTTGGATGCTGGTTGGGACATGAAGTTGAAGGATGTGTGGCCTACGTTTGATGACTGTTGGGGGACCAACAAACTCGGTTTCGTCGGCTTGTGAGGTTGGAACCACCTGGTTAGCATCGATATGGAACTTTTGGAGGTGAGTGCATAGGCCAGAGGACTCAAGTACCACATACCTTGGGTTGGTTCATGGTGTACATGGCGAACCGGTGAACTTGGAGACCAAGGAAAATTTTCGCAAAGTCCATTATTTTTTCCGAGGGGTGCAAGGGCGGCAAGAGCCACTCTTCCGATGGTATTATAGTTGGACTATGGCCGATGAAGTCAAGCATAGTCGGAGTGGGGAAATGCACGTGCAAGAGGTCAGGCTATTGGTGTATTGACTATATTCAGATCTTGCCTACATCGGATTATTTGGATATGTTACTCAAAAATTGTGGAGTCGGACTTTACTCAGACTAATAGCTATATCTTACAAAAAAAAATCAAGGTCGGATTATCTACATTTGGAGAATCCAGTTATGCCCCCTGCTAAAATCTCGTTTCCGCAGTGATTGCTCTCGATGCGTCATGTCTTATCATCAATGTAGTCATGTATACCCTGTAGCCAACTGGAATGCAAGTGCCTTATGTAGAAAAGTTGGGCATGGACTCAACAATTCGCAGCTGTGAAGCCCTCGCGCTCCCGAAGAAGACCCGATCATACGCGATCGCCATCAACGCTCACCACAACACGAGGTAGAGAACGGGCGCTTGAAGGTGACATGTGGTCTCCTGGACTCTTGGATGAGCCCTCCCTTTGCCCACAACCATGACTCCGTTTCCCCGGCAGCTATCCTGTACGATTTTCGACGGCCAATGAGTACGGTGTCTACAGTGCTGATTCACAAATAACCACTTGGGTACAGATATCGAACTACGCGGCGGAAAAGACATCGAATCCGTCGACCTTGTCCTCGCTAATAGGCAAATCTCCATCCCTCGACAAGGAGAAGGCTCTTTTTCGGAACATTTTGATGAACGATTGTTAGTTACCATTCGCTATATGCATCACCATAGTATTCTCATGTCTTTGACTGGTTGCAATAATAGGCCATTTGCAGCCGATCTCCTTGCTCTCGAAGTTCGTCGTCGAAAGAAGCTATTCTTCCGCTCTTCGTCTATAGCGGTCTCCGAAACCATCACGATCAGCTCTGCCGACATTCAATCCGGATCAGAGAGGCAAGGTAGCTCTCAGAGTAATCATTTGCCGTGTCTTGGACAGCTTCTGAAAAAAATGCACAGTAATCAAAAAACGACGGGGCAAAGTAGATATTACCCTCGAGGTTTCACCACCACCCATACCAACCGTCGGTAACTAATAGGTAGTACTGAATTAGCGCTGACAAGGAGCTCACAGGATACGGCTCCTAGGAACTTAACACCAACTACGGAGGACCTTATTAATCAGTGCCCTCGGTGAGCGCCAGATCCCTACGTCTCGATGCTAATATATTTCATCTATATCTATAGTTTCTGAATCTTGGTAATTGGAAAGGTATTGGTTTTGCTTGTCACACGGGTAGCCGCTGAGAACCGTGTTCTTGCAGTCAGGTGCCGGGAAGTCATCTCTGATAAACCGAGTCTTCGGTGTGAAAGCTGCGGTTGAGTAACTCGGTCTGCATCTATCCATTACATTGACAGAGGATGTAGTGCATCGCCGATGATAGACCTGGGAAAGCAGTAATCGAGGAAGAGCTAATCTCCCCGGAGAACGACCGATTCATCTTACACGACAGCCAAGGCTTCGAACCCGCCGAAGGCAGCAACTATGATACCGTGAAGTCGTTCATAGAGGCCAGAAAGAGGATGCCACATATCAAAGATCAGCTTCATGCAGTGTGGTATGTCGTCCTGACTTGGGGCAGCTGCATTCCCGTCTCTGACCGACCGCTGGATATGATAGGTTGTGCTTCCCAGTACCCATTATAGAATACGGCGAGCGACTTTTGGAGGACGGCGCAGAAACGTTCTTAGCGCAATCGAGCGAAGCCTTAGGGAATAGTGAGCAAGTAACCTCTCGTGTCAAATCTGGCAGACTGACTCGCCTCAGTTCCGACCGTTGTCGTATTCACAAAGTATGACAACCTCTTAGCGTATATGTCGGCGGAAGGTAAAGTGGATCCTGAAGTTGAGGCGAGGCAATATTTGCAAAAGCATTGCGTCAAGCCAATTCAGGATTTCTTGAAGAACAAGAACATTGACATTCTGCATGTTGCAGTTAGCTGTGAGTCCCGCCTATTCCCATTCGATTTCTTGCCTATTATTCATCTGGAACAATGCTAGCGAATCCCAAGTGTGAGCGAGGGCACGACGAACTGACAAACCTCACTTATGAGAGGGTATCTGAGAGCTTTACTTCTCAGCCGAATGTGGTATCACCGGTGCCGTTTGCGGCTGCAGGAGCTCAAAGAAGGGTACCTAGAGTAAAGATTGAATCCTCGATCAAGTAAGCCTCATTCTAGTGTGATGCTGCCATATTCTGAGCTATTACTTATACAGTGTGGGGAGGCAAAGTGGGTTTCCATGCACAAAGTGATGATCATCAGTACACTCATGCACCGAAAGGATACTGGAGAGCACTGGCTACCAGCACAGATTTTCAGGGTTTTAAGATGGCTGACTGCCTTCGCGTCATACACACCGACATCGTCTCAGTTTGGAACTTCTACGATCCCTATGAGGCGAGCATTCTTGCCTTCTTGTGATAATTGCCTCCTAACGTTACTTTTGTAGTACCTAGGTTCCAAAGAGTTTCGAGATTTGATGGTCAACATGGTTGGGGATGTGGATGCACTGGCTGTGCCGACCCCTGCATCCACCCAGCTCACTCGTAGTAACACGTTGTCGGGGTGAGTGCTGGCGTGAAGCCTGCTTTCTAGCGAACTCATGGAGATTTGCCACACCCCAAGTAGACCCATCCCTCTCATGGCTGCAATGGTTGTAATCCTGCCATTTGTTGCTGGCTTAGCCCTTGTCCAATGGGTCAGTGAATCCTACCAGCGACTGTACGTGCAATCGTTAGTATGATATTTCAGAATATCAAATGGTTATCCTTCTAGGCAAAATGCGCATCAAAGTTTTATGGCATACATCGTCGATTTGACACACGTACTGGAAATACTGTTTGCACTCACGGGTAACAGGAAGGAAAAGAAACTTACACGCAGGGCGATTAAGCTGGCCTTCAAAGTGTATTATGAATCCTCATGGAGGAGCAACGTTCATACAGCGATTAGGCAGTTCAAGCATATTATCATGGACCGTGATGTAATTCTCGAGAAGATCGAGGCCTTTGTCCTTTCGGATGGTAGGGAGACTCAAGTGACCAGTTTGGTCGAAGGGGTAGGATCAGTTGATCTGGGGCAAGATGAAGAATGGTACCCCGATTCTAACTAACAGGGGTGACCAGTGTGTTGCACCCCGTGTTTTCCCTATCTTTGTGTGGTTTCACTAGTTTTCATTGTCGCGCCGTATTCGTGTCGTTGCTGTCGTTGTGTCTTGTAGTTATACCTTGTAGCCAATAGGAAGGGATTCTTGACAAACGAGTACTGGGCGTGTCAATTTTCTTGGCAGCTTGCGGGCCGTGGTAGTGATCTGTGGTCTGACCTTGAATCGAGGATGTTGTATGTCACCTTTTGCCCAGTGCCTGCCAGCCGGTTCACTAACGTTTGTCTTTTCCCCAGGCCGTCCGGGCAGCGAGGATTGTTACTGGTCTGTGGGACAACTAGCCAAATTCGTTTCCGAGCGATACTTGTCGTTGCTGTCAGTATCACTACTAGTCTCGTCCGCGATCGAGGTTCAAACCTGCGCGGGACCGCTTGCCTCCAAAGGAACCATCTTTCGCGTTCTTCGGCTGCCTTTTGGGACATTACGTCGAAACATCACACTAATCTTCGTGTTAAAGACATCTGGTGTGCTTCATATGTCATCGAGGAATCGGTGTGGGGCGCATCCACCGAACTAATACTACAAGCTTATTACTAAATCCACACATCACTGCTACCGAGTTCAGAGCACAGTCGACGTCCTTACACGCCCGGCGATCTTCCGATGGTTATCTGGCACATGCAAACGCGCGAGGTACGTTGACACCGCCGCACGTTTGTCGACTAAATACACCATTGTGCGAACCGGTCCCTTCACTGAGCATACGAAAACCCACGTAACATCCACACTCTAGAGCCCCGTGTCAATTCTTTTCCACTTCTGAGAGCGGTGACGGACGCAAATGTTCGCCTCAGTCATCTACCCAAGCCAATTCCTGGACGTCCTGTCCGCCTACAACCTCGGACATGACATGAGAGGGTATGTCTGGCAACCTTTCACATATGTTAGTAGGGAGTCCCCCCTGCGCATTCCTCCGGCATCCCGGCCACCAGAACGCTCGACGCCGAAAGCGTTGTTCACACCCCCCAAAAAACATGCTTCCGTGAGAATATACAGTGGTGCAAGTTATAATAACGAGGCCCACGCTTCTAAAAAATCGTATGTCTGGTGCCCTCATTCCTCGAATCACACCTTAAACGATAGTTTGTACTCTCTTACACTATGCTCCGCGCCACCCTACAACCACTCCACAGTCTGTAGAATAAACCAGTTAGCGACACGTGCCCAGGATCGGCCACACAAGAACCAACTTACCGCGGGTGGCTTTGAAGAAATATCGTACGTGACGCGATTGATGCCACTCACTTCATTGGTAATACGGGAGGATATACGGCGCAGGACCTCGGCTGGGAAGACGTACCTAGCATCATGGACCGTGTCTGATGAGGAAAATATCGGAAGAGTTGGATGTATGGTGAGAACGTACCAATCTGCAGTCATGAAGTCCTCCGACGTCACAGCACGAAGCGCGATAACCTATATATCCGCTTTCAGCATGCACCCGATAATCTCGATTATCATTTAACCCACCTGTTCATACGTCCTCTTATCCCCCATGACCCCGACGGCCTTCACAGGTAACAACACCGCAAACGCCTGACTGATCTGATCATATAAATTAGCTTTCCGAATTTCTTCGATGTAGATGTTATCCGCTTGTTGGAGGATCTTGACTTGTTCACGCGTGACAGGTCCTAGGATTCGGATGGCGAGTCCGGGACCTGGGAACGGATGACGTTTGACGAGGGGTTCTGGGATGGTCAATAGACGCCCGAGGGCGCGTACTTCGTCTATATCGAGTTAGCATAATTATGTTGCATTCGTCTGTGGATGACAGAGCCCGCCGACCAACCTTTGAACAGCTCCCGTAATGGCTCTATCAGTTTGAGTTTCATATCTTTGAGCAAACCGCCGACGTTGTGATGCGTCTTGATCGTCGCGCTCGGTCCCTTGAAACTGATACTCTCAATCACATCTGGGTATAAAGTCCCCTGTAGCAACCACTCGATCTTTCCTTTTGCTTCAGCTCCTGTTTTCTCTTCTTCCTGTGCCGCAGCTTCGATTTTCGACGCCTCGGCTTCAAAGACGTTGATGAAGGTGTTACCAATGATTTTGCGTTTTTGTTCCGGGTCTTCGACGCCGTCAAGGCGAGATAGGAAGAGTTCTGAGGCGTCAACGACGGTGAGATTGACGCCGAGGTTCTCTTTCAGCATACGCTCGACCTGCTTCGCCTCGTTGAGACGGAGGACGCCATTGTCGACCATTATGGCCTGGAATCTGCAAGGCTGAGGTTAGAGTCGAGTGGTCACTTCGCAGAGAGGGATGGATATAAAGGGTACGGTGTAGAACTTGCCTGTCCCCGATAGCCTCGTGCATCAATTTAGCCGCAACGGTACTGTCGACCCCACCGCTGACTGCGCCGATGACACGACCTTTTGGACCACATATATCACGGATCCGCGCAATCTCTTTTCCAATGAACTCTTGCTGGGGATAGGTTAGTATACATGCAAGGGAACAAGCGTGGGACGCAGCGTACCATCGTCCAATTTGTACGACATCTACAGATGCTGGTGACGAATCGCGAAATAACTTCCCTGCCTTTAAGACTGTGCGTCACCTCTGGATGAAACTGGATCCCGTATATAGGTTTCGAGTCGTGCGCGATAGCCGCAAAAGGTGCGGTTTGTGTGTGTCCGATGACATGGAAATCTGGAGGCAAACTTTGCAGTTGGTCTCCATGCGACATCCAGACCTATTCGAGCCGTGATACTCAAAATTGCAACTGATCAGCTAGAATAGTAATCAAACAAACGTACCTGCATTTCGTCACCGAGGCCATCGAATAAGGCGTCGACGGTGCTGTTGTCGTTTCCGTTTCCAAAACGACTGATTTGGATGGTGGCGTAACCATACTCGCGATGGTCGCATTGGGTGACTTGACCTTTGAGATTCCATGCTATTTCCTGTCGCAGGGGTCGTGAGGACGCAACATCGAGGATGAAAAGTGGGGATACGTGCGTACCTGGAGTCCATAACATATACCGAGGATCGGGACCCCCAACTCGAAGACGGCGGGGTCAACATGAGGTGCATCGGCATCGTAAACAGAGTACGGGGAGCCGGAAAGAATGATACCTGGCGTAACAAGCTACAGAAGCCCAACTCATTTCGGAAGATGAATTATAAGGCGACTGACCTTTTGGTTTGAACTGGATGTCTTTGAGAAGAACTGTGCATGGCATCAATTCAGCGTATACGTTGAGCTCGCGACATCGTCTCGTGATGAGATGACTGTACTATAGATCATGGGGTGAACGTATCAGAGCGAATGGTGGGTCATCTCAGATTGCAGTAAAATCTGACCTGTGATCCAAAGTCAAGAATAAGAATAGTATCGAATTGATCATGAATTTCGGCCATCCCGGTCGTACTTCTCCGGTGTCGGTGTCAGTGTTGGCAGTTTGACTGTGGACGTTGGATGCGATATATGAAATCTCTTGATTGGATAACGTTTTGTGACTAAAGCAGTAATATTACCCCTGTACAGTGCTGGAACAACTGGATTATTCGTACCAAAGTGTACCGTGGGTCATGACATGAAATGTCGAATACAGATGGGGAGCCGCTCCGTCCGATTACCCAGATCCGATTTTTCAGTGACAACGCACAGGTCTGGCCCCAGATCATTCCTATTATTATCTGGGCGCGATGCCTTTACTTTCTTCCATCCGTTCCTCTCGCGGCGTTCGCACCAACTGTCGGTCACCTTGTTGGCCCGGGTGGCCCATCAGCATCATGCATCAATTGCGGCACGGCCGTTCTATGTGCCTTGCGGCCCACACTTCATTTGTCCCTACCCTAGTAACTCTCTTAGCTTCATTGGTTGTTGTTTATGGTCTGCCTTATCTTCCTCAAACCTAGACCTTAGCTTTGTCATGGCGTAGTCGGCCATAGTACGGTAGACTCTATTTTGATTTCACTCCACACAAGCGGCGACCACAGCTGTTCCTGTCCAATGACGAATATGGGCGGGCGCATCTGAGGCCGGTGCACACGGTGCTGATTTCCCACGAATTGCATGAGCCATTGGGCTACACCAGCGCTCCGTTGCGAGAGTTATCGATCCATTCACCTCCTTCGACCACCTCAACACCATGGCTCCTGTGTTATTGTATCATGCTACCCCCAGCAAATTTGTGGACGATATCAAAGCAGGCATTAAACTTGACCGTGCCAAACCGAGAACGGATTTCCGTCGCGAAAGCCAAGCCTTTTACCTCACAGACAATGAGCACATTGCGAAGACTGTCATGACTGAGGAAGTTCGTGGCTTTGAAGATCACCCAACATCAGTCATGACATTCTCCCTGGAACTGGAAGGCTTGAAAGTCAAGAAGTTTAGCAATGCGCTGTCGGGGGAGGCCCTCAATGAATGGCGTGAGGTATCTGAATCCAGAATGAGATCTCCTGCGACAGTTACTAAGGCATGGCTTACAGCATGTCGCATATTGCAGATTATATCAGAAGAAGGGTGTCCCTCTCCCCCATCCTCCTCCCACTGTCACGGAAAACTACGACGTCATCATCGGGTGGATGAGCACTATAAAGGGTCGGCAACCAATTTATTCTCAATCAAACCCTTGATCGTTAACCATCTGAACTTAGGTGGTCAACATGAGCCTGTTGATAGTCATGTCTGGCAGTATGCTATTCTTACCGAGCACGCGTTGTCGAAATTGAAGTTTGTAAAGGTAGAATAGATCCGTAGTCGCATGAACCCAGCATCATAATCTCGTGATACACGTGCTTGCACACGAATCTCTTGTTACTGTCAGACGCAAGGACGGAATACTTAAAGACGATCTTCGACGACGACAAGACCCCAACTGAAGACATCTCTGTGTCCCAGTAACTCGGGACGAGGGGCCCTTGCGTAAGCTCCGTTTACGACGGAATCCTGCAACTGCAGAGCTGTGAGACCCCGCTTGAGCTCCGAAGCTGTTTTAGACATCAGAGTCAACTCGTCCGTACGAAAATAAAACAAAACAAAACAAACCATTGACAGCGACGGCATTGTCCAAGAAATGTAAGTCCACGTTGGTGTACCAGTAGTCACTAAGGACCTGAACCGGATTGCTGATAATATCGCTGGGCTTGTGCCCAGAGTGCTCGACCACTTTGGTGGCGAAGTCTTCCTTCACGCCAGCTTTAACGAGGACTGCTGCCTTGAGCGGGTTGCACGGTCGGATATTATGAACTACTTACTCTGGATAGCTTTATGTTTCTGGTCGGACATGGTTTGGCGGTAAGGATGGTCGATGAGGTGAACTGGAGTGTGGCACAGGCACTTGGGGGGTCATTGGCTTGTCGGAGTTCAAATGTGTCACCTGAATTGGGAATGATTCGACTAATATAGGCGCCTACTTAGCGATTCACTGATTTCGACTGGCGATGTCCAACGTTTCTTTTATTTTGATCGAGCCTGCAGGGAGGCCATCAAATGAATCACAGACGTCGTTGATCAAAGAATGGCAGCTCGCTTTTACTCAGCACCTCCAGCCAAAGGACCTCGAGCGCTTCTCCTTTCTGGAGAGCAGGCTAGGTCAACTTAAGCAAGCTCAAGTTACGTTCGACTGCGTCGTTTCCCCTGCAAACTCGTATGGTATCATGGATGGCGGGTTAGCTATAGCTTTGTACCTGATCCCCCCCTCAGCAAGTTATGTTAACGCCCCGTCCAGCTTTGATTTTTATCTGTCGATGGCTTTCTCTCCGCCAAAGGACTTCCATGCTCTTACTCGCCTCGTCCAGGCCGCTATCAGAGATCGGTATTACGGCTTCGCACCACCAGGTTCATGTATCCTTGTCCCAGGCCTCCCGCCAAACGATTTCTCTTGCAAGGTTATAGCTGTTTGCCCTACGATGCGCTACCCGGAGGAATTAAAGTGGCATAAAGACATCGTTTACAACACGATGTGGTCTCTGCTGGTTGAGCTCGAGATATGGAACGAGAAAGCGGATGACGAAGAGAAGAAAATTAAGAAGGTCCTGATGACGGGGCTTGGGACAGGAGTCGGCAAGATCCCGTCATCAGTTTGCGCAAAACAGATGGCATTGGCCGTTAAACACTTCCTTTATGCAAGGAGCGAGGAGGGTCAGAAGACTTGGGCTGAAAATGACTACCTATCATGGGACAAGGTTTTGGATCTCGCAGAAGAGGTTTCAAAATCCTGAATGTCAATATGATATGGCTCAAGTGTTACTGATGTGTTGCTTCAGATAAACGTGATTTCGAGCCGTCGACGCATCGTACTAGCCTTTGGATAGGAGACCTCAATTGGACAGTGACCGAACCAGTAATACCTCTGCACAGATTTTTCGGTCACGCTGTCCGTACTCATGCCCTGTATAAAGGTGTACAACGTATAAAAATTACAAACGAGTTAGCAATGCCCGTGCGACATACCACCTGGTTGGCAGTCAGAGGGACCCCCCAATCTTGAAAGACACTTATATCAAGCCTCCGCATCTCCGCTAGCAGTACCCTTCCAAGAACAAACCAACTGTTCTTCTTGTGGCTCCGTCACAAGCCAGTACAAGCCAAGGCATACAATGACGAGGCCGAAGATCAAGATCGCTGCACCAAACTGAAACTTTGCTGTATGAATACCGAAGTGTACAACGAGTGCGGCAATGAAGAAAAACACACTACGAGATGGACTCAGTCATGGATGTGATGTCAAGTCAGATGTTTCTTACACACCTGTACAAGAACAGCTCGAATGGAAACCCTAGAACCAACACCATGATTTGAAAGTAACGTGACGAGTGAGCCGTCTGAACTCTGCATCAGCGGGGTAGGCCATCGCACTAAGCCCAGTCATTACTCACGAAAAATCTCGGCGTCCGAACCGCTAATCCCATCAAGATGCTACCCATTGCAGATAGAAGCGATGTGTAGCTCAACCTTTGGGGCCAGTAAGTCAACCCATTCTGATCAATAGATTGGATAGCCAAGAAGCTGAAGTTTGCTGTCATTAGTACAGTAGCCTTTAACATAGCGACTGTGTGCTTAGTAACGGAAACAAGTATTAAGGATGTACTTAACCTACAAGCAGATTGATATTTTCGACATCTTTTTGGAACGTGTCGCTGAACACCATCCATTTGGCTACGTCCGTTTCATGATCATGGATTTGTGGCGTAACCTCGCGCTGCCGAGCGGCGGCACGCTCTCGTTTGGCTTTACTTTGTTGTGTAGCCCCGAGCGCACGCCCGATAAATCCGGGATGATCAAGGACAGACAACATCGAAAGTATACCTGCCAACTTATCGAGTAGGGGCGTCGGTTGCTTGAGCGGAGGTTTGGAGGAAACCATGCTTGATGTCGCAAGGCATAAGCGTAAATGCCGCAATAAGCACTCGTATATGCACTTACCGTCCTTTTGACCCCCCGTAATCAGCAGGCTGGGAACCCTGGGGCTTGGCGGCGACATCAGACTATTGGATTCCAACACAATTGAGAAATGACGTACCCTACTTGCATCAGCTACTGTGGAGATTGTTTGACTCTGAGCAAGGCCTCTATCACCGGAGCGTTGTATGGTCACGCTCCTGACGTCGGCATCTGCCTCCACTTCTCCCTTCTCTATATCATTGCGTGGTGCTATCGAAGGAGAGCATTTGTCTCCGTTACTCTTCGCGAAATGCTTCCGTTCTCGTGACTTCTGAACAGAGGCATTCCAGAACGAGAAGATATACCGCAGAAAGTGTAAAGTGGCCGAGGAACATCGTTTGGCAATCGCTATGAATAACCTCGGGAAGCGAACAAGGATCCGCAAGAGCGCCTCTGGGAGTAACATGATGGTTGTATGCAGAACAGCAAGGTCGCATGTTGTCTGTCGCCCTTTTGCCATGCGGGCGCCATTAACGTCAGTGACCGGCCGTCGGCTTTGATCGAGTACCAAAGCCGCATGTTATTTGGGAGGAGCGACTAGTTCCCATGTTTCTATCCAGGTATCCAAACATCTTCAATAGGGTCGGGTAGGCCTCCGTTCCTCGTGTCTGCGACAGCATCTGAACAACCTTACTGGAAGTAATTTGTCTGGGCTGGCAGTAAGTTAGTCTCGGCTCCAACCGTGTTGGTCTTCATCCCGGTCGCTTTCGGAAACTCCCAGTAACCGCAACAATCGACTGGTTACGATGTCATAGTAGGTTCCAGCTCACTGGCACAGTGGCTAATTGAGCGGTACTGAAATAGGAAATGTTCAGAGTGACCTACTACATACATATGTTCCACAGTACATATCTATCATATTATTTTCACGGGATGGATACCAACACAATTATCATGACCATCACAATCTTGCCTCCTTGAAAGCCACCTAGTTAGATACTGCCACCTCCACATCTGTCTGGGAAGGAACTTTTTGTTCCCCTACTGGCTCTGTGATGAGCCAGTATAAAAAGAGGCACATGATGACAAGGAAGAAGATGACAGAGGCCGCGATATTTTGCAGTGTTGCTTCATTAAGCCTGAAGCGTTCAATAAGTGCAGCGACAAAGAAAACAATGCTACAAAGCAGGCTTGTCACAGATGTAGTATGAAGTAAGGCATCACACACACGCCTGTACAAGAAAAGCTCAAATGGAAACCCTGGAACCAATGTCATCACTTGGAAGTAGGCTGTGTTGTAAGCTGTCTGGGAGTTCCTGGTCATTGGGATTATCCACGAAACCAAGCCTAATGGCCACTCACAAAGCGTCTTGGTGTCCTGACAGTCAATCCCATCAAGATGCTGCCTAATGCAGCAAGGAGACATATAGCTCAATCGCTGAGGCCAGGAATGCAATCCATTGGGGCTATCAACAGTTTGGATTGCCAGGAAGCCGACATTTGCGGTCAGCAGCACAGTGGCCTGTCATAAAATGCAAGAAATGAATGCATCCATCGAAATCGCACACCACTGTAACGCCAACTTACAAGTAGAGTGATATTCTCGACATCTTTTTGAAATGTTTCCCAGAATGTTGACCATTTCACCACATCTGTTTGACCATTATATTGTGTACCTCTGAGGGAACGCTCAATAAATCCAGGATGATCAAGGAAGAGTAGCATAATAAATGCGTCTTGTAGTCGCCACGAGCGCCACATGCGTCTGACAGGAGGGTTGCAACAGTGCATGCTTGGACGCCACAAACATCAATACGGGCATCACGATAAATGCTCGCGTGTAACGTACCGTTGCAAACGTGTTTACTCTGGTGGGAAGTGGGGAACGTTTGGACCTACTAGATTTGCAGACGAATCCCCAACAGACACTGCAACCGTCGACTTCGCTCTGAAATCAGGCTTTTATATGGATTGCACAGGTTTTCAGCGACGCACCCTCAGGCTACTCGCAGAAGATTGTGGCATAGGCGTCAGTCCACGACCCGCCGCCGTGTGCCCAGCCAAGCTTAGTACAGTTACGCTTTCAACACTAGTATCTTCCCCCGCTACTCTACCTTTCTCCCCATCCAGGCTGGGTGCTGTCGAAGTGGCGACATCACCCAAATCTCTCAGGGAGCGGTGATTTTGTTTCTTCTTCTGGACCGACGCACTCCAGAAAGGGAATAGGTGCCGCAGAAAATGTAAAGCTACAGAGGAGTATCGTTTGGTGATTATTAGGAGTAGCTTCGGAAAGCGAGTAAGGATCTGCAATAGTGTCTTGAGGACTGACATGATGGAATGTGAAGAGAACGAAGCCTACGATGTACAGCATCAGATGTCCAGTCCAAGTACATAGCCGACTGACACGCCTGTTATGGTAATTTCCTGAGAAATTTTGAGACCAAACTTGCTTTGTGGACATCCACGTCAACGCAGGGGACGAGGAGGTCGTCTGATGGTCCTCCCACAGAGCTGTCGAGCCGGAGTTCGACAGCTGGCGGTCAGGCTAACGTCCTGCACGAAATATCCATCCCTTCTTCCTGTCAATTCGCTCGTCGCGAGGAGTCTGGCAAGGCAGAGATCCTTCGCAACGTGCAGAACAGTTGCAGCGAGATCCTCACCCCTGCTTTACTACCCTAGGCGGTCGAACAAGTCATCAAACGACTCCGGGGAGCAAGACGGCCTCGAGGAAGAGACTCCAAAGAATCAGAACACCAAAGACCGTGTCAAGTTGGAAAGCTCGGAAGATGAAAGTCCAGCTGGCTCCTCCGCGCCTTCTTCCCCACCTTCGTCCTCTTCTTCGGGTGGCGATGGAAGCGATAACTCGGAACCCCCGCCACCTACCGCGTACCGCACGCCCACCCCCAGTTCTATAGCAAAGCAGTCCGTACCAGAGGTGTACCCGCAAGTCCTCGCCTTGCCAATAGCGAGACGCCCCCTTTTCCCTGGCTTTTACAAAGCGGTCGTCGTTCGAAATCCAGCCGTCGTTGCTGCCATCAAAGAAATGATGAAACGCGGTCAACCCTACCTCGGTGCATTCCTCCTCAAAGACGAGAACACGGACAGCGATGTCATTACGGACATCAACTCAGTGCATCCAGTCGGCGTATTCGCACAGATTACAAGTATATTCGCAGCAAATACAGGTTCCGCTGAAGACAAGGACGAAGGGTTGACCGCCGTCTTGTACCCGCATAGGCGGATCAAGATGACGGAACTCATTAAGGCTGGTGATCAACCCTCCACGGCTCAAGTCGCACCAGAGGACACACAAACACTGACGCCTCCTCCATCGCCGGGGCCGGAAATTTTAGAGGATGCCGTGGCTAAGATGCCGCCAGGCAAGTATTCTTCGAAGCGAACACCAGGAACATCTTGTTTCTAACTCATTTCAGGACCAGTGCAAACTTCTTTTCTACATAAGCATGCTATCTCAATCGTACAAGTAGAAAACCTGGTCACGCAGCCCTACAACAAAGACGACCAGTACATCCGTGCCTTCATGTCCGAGATCGTATCCGTCTTCAAAGATATCGCTCAGCTAAATCCTCTGTTCCGCGACCAGATTACCAATTTCTCGATTAACCAAGTCTCATCTAATGTCTTTGACGAGCCTGACAAGCTTGCCGATTTCGCTGCTGCCGTATCTAGTGGTGAGGTTGGCGAGCTGCAGGATGTACTAGAGAGTCTGGTCGTTGAGGAAAGACTGCGAAAGGCGCTTTTGGTGCTCAAGAAAGAACTAATCAATGCCCAACTCCAGAGCAAACTCGCGCGGGACGTTGACAGCAAAATTGCCAAACGTCAGCGCGAGTACTACCTAATGGAACAGCTTAAAGGCATCAAGAAAGAGCTTGGTATGGAATCCGACGGCAAGGACAAACTGATTGAGAAATTTAAGGAGCGGGCCGCGGCGCTCAAGATGCCAGAACCTGTTCGGAAGGTCTTCGACGAAGAATTGAACAAGTTGATGGGTTTGGAACCCGCAGCTTCGGAGGCGAATGTAACGCGTAATTACTTAGAATGGCTTACTCAGGTACGTCTGTCTACCTTTTCATTATTTTCATCGCTGCATGGTTTGCGCGATGACAGATACCATGGGGGCAACACTCTCCCGAGAACTATTCCATCGCTCACGCGCAACAAGTCCTAGACGAAGACCACTATGGGCTAAAAGACGTCAAAGACCGTATCCTTGAATTCCTTGCGGTCGGTAAACTTCGCGGAACCGTTGAGGGTAAGATCATCTGTCTCGTCGGTCCACCCGGTGTCGGCAAAACGTCGATCGGGAAGTCGATCGCACGTGCACTGAATCGTCAATTTTTCCGGTTCTCGGTGGGAGGTTTAACGGACGTGGCCGAGATCAAGGGACACAGGCGGACGTATGTAGGTGCGTTGCCGGGTAAGATTATCCAGGCGTTGAAGAGAGTGGGGACGGAAAACCCGTTGGTGTTGATTGATGAAGTGGATAAGATTGGGAGAGGGATTAATGGTGACCCTGCGAGTGCGTTATTGGAAATGTTGGATCCGGAGCAGAATAATGCGTTCTTGGATCACTAGTAAGTGGCACCTGCTGTCATCCGTGTTTATTCGATCGATATACTGACTCGTGTGCAGCATGGATGTGCCTGTCGACCTCTCACGGGTTCTTTTCGTGTGCACCGGTTCGTGTCGACAGATCCTTCTTTTTCTTCTGGGAATACTAAAGACATTCAGCCAACAATCTTGACACCATACCTGCCCCTCTGCTTGATAGGATGGAGGTGTTGGAAGTCAGCGGGTACGTCTCCGAAGAGAAATCCGTCATTGCGGACAAGTATCTCGGACCACAAGCTAAAGAAGCCTCTGGGCTCAAAGATGCCGATGTGCTTCTCGATCCGTCGACCGTGGACGTGTTGATCAAGTATTATTGTCGTGAAAGTGGTGTGCGGAATCTAAAGAAACACATTGACAAGGTGAGTGCACAATTTATTTATTTTTCCTTGTTTCGTCAAGAAAAGAATGTTGGGGGGTCTGATTGCCGTGGGTTGTAGATATACAGGAAAGCAGCGCTCAATATTATTTTGGAACATGGAGAGGAAATGTTCCCTGAACCTCCGGAACCCACGCCTGCGCCTGCAGCTGCCTCCACCGACGATGTCTCCTCCAACTCTGCATCGGCAACCACTACCGTCGAATCCCAGGAACCTTTGTCCAACGAGCCTAAAGAGACAGTAACTTCGGAAGAGGAAACCTCCGCCAGTGGCGCTTCCAAGAACTCCAACTCCGAACTCAAGACTGTCACGACGCAAGAGCGTAAACCGCTTCGCGTGCCGGAGCACATAACTGTGCGGATTACGCCGGAGAATTTGAAGGAATATGTGGGTCCGCCTGTCTATCATAAGGATAGGATGTATGTCACTCCACCTCCTCCGGGCGTTAGCACTGGTCTTGGATATCTGGGTAACGGATCAGGGGCGGTCATGCCTGTTGAAGCCACGGTAAATATCACCCGTTCTGCATTCCCTGACAAGTGATTAACAGACGATGCGTTTGACTCGCAGAGCATGCCTGGCAAAGGAGGTCTTCAACTCACCGGTAAACTCGGTGAAGTCATCCGCGAGAGCGCGCAAATCGGTCTCAGCTGGGTCAAAGCACACGCCTACGAACTTGGAATTACTAGTAGCTTCGATGAGCAGTTTTTGACGGATCGGGACATTCATGTGCATATGCCTGAGGGAAGTATTGGGAAGGAAGGGCCGAGTGCTGGTACAGCTATTGTGTCGGCCTTCGTGTCGTTGTTTACAAAGACAAGGATTAATCCTGATGTTGGTATGTCGATGGCCAGGTTTGGAGTAGTGAATGGGGGACTGACGGTTTTGACACGGTGCATGCAGCCATGACAGGTGAAATATCTCTTGTCGGCCAAGTTCTCCCAGTCGGCGGCCTCAAAGAGAAGATCCTAGCTGCCCATCGAGCAGGTATAACGACGATCGTCGCACCCGCTGCCAACCGTGCAGACATCGAAGAAAACGTGCCTGAGAGCGTCAAGACAGGCATTCGGTTCGTGTACGTCGAGGACGTGCGAGAGGTTCTCTTCGAAGTGTTCCGTGGCGAACCGATCACGGAGAGGTGGAAGGATACATTGTCAGTATAGGTTCCTCTCTGCCATCTCCTTTCCATCGTGATGCAACTACAACTACTATCAACTATTCTTATCCTAATCTCATGGCAAGTTGCACAACTTGCATTAGATCTGGTGCCCATCCCAGGCTAGATCTCTTGGGATACAGCATTATTACCAGATATCATCGGTCGCCCTGTCGCCCCTCCCTCGTTAGGAGTTCTGAGGCACTTGTGCTCTGTGTACCTGCAGAGCTGCATATGGCGGAATGGGTCGCGCATGTCCACATAATACACCTAGATCGCACTGCAGGTTTCATACTTCATACAAGCCGATGTATTACACACAGATTATCAGCCCAACTCATGCATGCAATTGAATAGTCAGTTAGCTGACACGAGAGGTGAAGCTTTGGAACTTGAGTCGACATATTGAAGGAAGAACTGTTATTCTATTGTATCCGAGCATGAACGGGTTGAGGCCGGTCAGGGGATTTGATCCTGTGCGACGGCATGCTTTATGCTCCTGTCAGTGCCGCAAACAACAACAAAGACACGACGCACCCTTCCAGGTGTTTCAGGCCTTGGGGCTGTAAAAGCCGGAAGATCGATGTCTGTGAATGCTCCTTAGCGTTTAGGCTTGTGTGTACCTCCACAATCGTCCAAGGCCTTCCACAGCGCAGTGGTCATCTTTCAGTTTTTACGCACCGTTGGACTACCCGCAGGCATCAGGCTAACAGCGGCACCATAGTACCATGGATTCACCACTTCAAGATCTTTCACGACATGCCACCCGCTACAGCGTAAACTTAGATGGGCAAGTTGTACGCGACACAAACTACCACCCTCTATGTGGCGGTTCCGCGGATGTATACCGAGGAACTATACAGTCTACTGGTGCAGAAGTCGCTATCAAGATCATTCGCACTGATCTCGCAAGTGATATTGCTGCTATTAAGGTTAGTTAGGCTCGCGATGGTCTACCAGTGGTAAGTTTTCCAGGCTGATTGCGTTCAGCACACCCTCCGGGAGGTGCATCTCTGGTCTAAACTTCAGCATGAAAATATTCTCCCATTGTTTGGCATCACTACCGATTTCGATTACACCGTTTCTATAGTGTCACCGTGGATGAAGACCGGAAATGCTTTTACCTATGTACAAGATAGAAGTGTTGATCCGCGGCCATTGGTAAGTGGGATATTCAAAATTTGTTCGGAGCCCTATAAGTAGTTCGAACGTTGCACCTTCCGCGACACAGCTTGTGGGAGTCGCAAGAGGCCTACTCTACCTTCACACTCATGATCCTCCGATTTTCCATGGGGACCTCAAAGGGGTGGGTCTACTCGTTCCAGTTCACGTGTTCGGCTCAATGCCTCCTTTTAGTTCAATGTCCTGATCTCTACCGAGGGCCGGCCACTGATATCTGATTTTGGTCTCTCTACCCTCGCCGCGTCTTCATTTAGCATGTCGATGAGTAGACCCACCGGTGGTTCCATACGGTGGATGGCCCCTGAAACTATCGAGTCCTTTTCCAAGGCAAGCGCCGAAGGAGACGTTTGGGCATTTGGAATGACTGCTCTGGTATGTCTGTGATTCGTGTTTTTCCTCTCGCAGAAGATGTAACAATGTTCCGTAGGAGTTATTTACGCGGGAATTGCCTTTCGGTGCCATTTTGGCCCTCCCTGCTGTCATGCTTCGAATCATGGAAGGACCGCCTGATCGCCCGAATTTGAGGTCTACTTGTTTTCGTATGACCGGGGATTGGTGGCAGTTATGCCTCTCGTGTTGGCAACGCGATCTTTCGACACGCCCGCAAATGTCTGAAATCCTGTCCAGAATTCAGACTTGGCAAGAGGTACTTGATGACGACTCTAAAAATCGGTGATTTACATTCCACATTCACAGAGAACACTTTCATCTTCCGCTGAGGACCTTGAAAGCGATACTTTGGATTCCCATCCTGCAGTATCCGATAGTTCAACGGTGCCGGGTACAAAGGTATCGGATACTCGTGTCAGGGCAAAGCGTCCTCGACCATTCCAAAAGAGTCTTCGAGGGTTGACCTCTCGGAGACCATGGTGTCTGCTGATTCCTCTGCTTCCCATCCACATAAGGATGGAGACACATCGGGAAGCTTCAGTTCCTTCCTTGCGTCCATAACTGATGACCCGTCGGCCTCTGTCGAGTCGTTCAATACCATGTACAATCGAAGTGATTTCCCGGAGTGGAGCGAAGTGGTCACCAACCAGACAGCCACCTTGGATTCTCGTGGAGTGCTGCTACATAGTTCGATTTGGATAGACTCTGTGGCCTCGGAGAACAAAAGTCTCGCAAATGCATTGCCAACGAAAGACGCTGACTTGGCCAGGTTCGCTACCCTAGGTTGGATCAAGTAACAAATACTTCGATCGGCCATGGTCACTTGCAATCCGGGTCATTGAAGAGTGGGGGATGATTACGTTGCAAGTGAAACCATTAACTAGCTGTTCACTAGGGCACCAGGAACAGCTTCGAGTTGACGGCCTCAGGATCTAACTGTAAGTAGGATACAATTGTCACAATTTCAGTAGTCAAGAGAGCTCGCTTGTTAACTTACCCTCACCTGTACCATCGCGTGGAACAGTGTCATCATTCTTTTAATGAGGTTAGCCCAAAGGCATTTCTCTCGACGCTTCTTCAAGTGCATAAGCTGGGCCCCTCTCGCCCTTCTCGATGGACAGCGCGGCAATATTCGTTTCTTTGATGGCAATTCCCCTCCAGAGTGCCCATGGCGCAAGTATAGCTGTAATAATGCTAAATGGGACTGTAGGCCAAGGTCTCGCAGAAATTGAGTATCCATGCACAGATGTACCGTGCCAAATATCCTAGAGAGGTACAGAGGTCAAGCAACAGTCTACTTGCCTCGTCTATATTGCCACTATTGGACTTGCACAGGGCGTAAATGGGATCCGCGTCCGTTGCTACATGCGTTCGGGACTTACAACGGGTGGTCAGCAGAGGCAGTACTGACGCTAGTTGCGTTCCACGACTGCCTCATGAATGCTTCACCCTATAACGATGCAGACAAAGGTTGAAGTACTTTAAGTAGGAAACTGGGAGCGTAGTGTTCTGTCTTTCCGGCTACGGTCACTGTGAAATGAGTGAAGCAAAGATGAGAAGACTTGCCAGTCAACGTCACTATGACCTGAAATGCAGTAAGAGGACGCACTACTCCAGTTCATGCTGAAAGAGGCCTTCCATCGAGACGTAAAGCCGGCCCTATCAAACGCGACTTAATACTTGGGCATTCCAAGCTTGCTCACGTGACGTCAACGCGGCTGGGGTCACGACTTCATCTTTGAGTGCGTGCGACGTTCTAGCAGTCAGCCTCCTCTGGTTTTCTGTCCAGGAGCTTTTGTTTGCGAGAATTGTCAATCAGGCATGTCACAATCTCACGCGATCGCTCAAAACGAAAAGGTCTTTCCAGTTCTTGCACAGAGGCTCGCCACGCAGAATCCAAACGATTACGTCGTGACGGTGCAAAAGTTGAAGGCATGGTTAAGTTCTGACAGGGCTTATTATCCAATCGCTCGTGGAAAGGTGGAAGTGCGATACCAGGTACTTATATATAGATCTCGCTGACCGCAGTGTCGAACAGATCATCGAGCTTCTGGAGGTGAGAATGCAAGAAATATGGGTTGGTCCATGACTGAGTCCCGCCATAAAATAAAGATTGCTGTCACAGGCTACACCGACGTGATGCGTTACCAGCAGGGGGGTGTCCACACGGCCCATGCACTTCGAGAGCTCGTCGGAACCGTCGTACCTCACATCCACAGGTTCGAGGAAGCTTCTCTTCGGGGTAAATTCGTCGAATATCCTCTGGTATTCCCACTGACTTCCTTTTTCGCCTGTCTTTGCGCATTCGCAGCAAGAGTGTTGCGTGTCGTTGAAATAACAGAGAATCTTCTTAGGAACGTGTACCTTAACGAGGTGGTGGGAAGCACTGTACAAGGCATTCCTTTCAGAGAACGGCCCGTAAAGATAAAGTAGGTCCCTCCATTATAAGTCAAGTTTCCTTTCACGAATGTTGATCCGCCGAGAAGTCTACCTTCGGCAGACAATAATATTTTAGCAGGGAACGATGTGGGACTTGGTTCGCCTGCCCTGCAAATACCGACAATTTCTGCAATCGGTAGTCCTGAAATTGATGTGAAACCTGTGGTAACTTCGTCCCACACTGACTCTCAGGTCAAATCTGAACCTGAGGATCCGCCGCTACCGTGGGGTCCCGTGGGGTTCACCTCCATTTACACAGTTGGTGGAAAAAGAATGACGGAGACCGTGCTAGCACCAAATTCCAAACAATCGCTACCTATGGACGTCAATCAGGACAACAGTGTTGGACCTTCGAGTGCGGTTCCACCGCCGGCGCCCACTAAGCCCCAGCCAAAGCGAGTACGGAAACCGGAGATGTCAAAATTATTAGCCCGTGATCTGGACTGGTGCAAGTTGGCAATGGCGGGCGCAGCGCAGGTACAACTGCCGCAAACCCCAGCGAGCTCCGTCGAACCTGCTCCGACACCGATGGATATCGATGTTGCTCCGTTTGCACCTCGTGAACAAGATGTCCAAGCTATTTCTGTCAAGCAAGAGGTTCTTCCCGGAATGGACCGGGAGGAAGGAGTTTCTTCGTCCCCTCGGCATGACGGCGTGACTACTACTGAAACTGTTATGGGAGACAGTTCATTACCCCAACCACCGCCACAACTAGAACCAGCAACAGCACCGGCATCGACACCAGCAGCACCAGCATCAATACTACCAGCGCCAGTACCATCACCGGCATCGACACCAGCAGCACCGGCATCAACACTACCAGCGCCAGTACCATCACCGGCATCGACACCAGCAGTGCCAGCATCAACACTACCAGCGCCAGCACCACCGGCACTGGCACCAGCACCAGCATCTGGATCTTTCCACACTCCCTCGGATGATAACGGTGTATCGACGAGAGCTACTGCAGAGCGCAGCCCGTCGCTACCCCCACCACCACCTGTTCATTCCCTTCAGGACATACCATCGGCTGAAATTCGCAATAGAAGTTTACCTCCCTCAGCTGCTACAGATGGCGAATCGCCCCAAACATCACCTGCAATACTTCCACCTCCACCCAACACCGTCCATGACATATCACACATGCCATCTAAGGATACCACTGTACCTCCTACCGCTGCGAACAGTGGTTCGTCATTGCCTCCACCTACTACCGGTTCTCAACCCCTTTCGGGCCAATCACCTGCGAAAATTGAAAACAGTGCCTCTTCCCCAGGCAGCGGGAACGATTTGTTACCACCACTCTTCGAACCACTACAGCATGCCGTAGACGATGTGCACCCCTCTACGCTACCGTCTCAAGCCGAGCAGTCCGTGCGACCTGAAGAGTCCCCATTAGATGGGGACCTTGCTCAAGAAGCATTTCATCATGAGAGGGTTATAATGCACTTTAGCAAGGGTGATACTCTTCCGCGTGCCCACCACGTCAATCTCACTGTTAGTGAGGACATGCATTCTAATGTTTCGCGATGGGTTAAACGCAGGGTGTCACCAACGTAAGTAATCCAGATTGTATTTACAATGACACGCTCCGACGAGTGTTCGAAGGGACGTACCGAGTAGTTTTTGCATCTCTGTGGCGTGCTACCGACTGTGTGACTTGGGCACGGCAGCTGAATCGTCACCTAATGACGAGAATCTGTCTATGACAGAGGCTACAGCTCATGCCCCGTGTTCTTGGCCAACCTCGACACACTTGTTGCTAAGCCTGAAGTACGGCGAGAAAAACTGGAGTCTGCCTCTCTCTCCACCACTCAAGGTACACACACTTGTTAATTCTTATCTACCTGATGCTGTCTTACTTCATTGTCCAAGGTTACCCCCGATCAATTTATGGATATATCCTCTTTCGTGCAAGCCGGGGAAAATACCTTGCAGATAATACAATATGGCGATCTATCGAATCACGTATTGGTGATACATGCCCACCACCCTACAGGAGCTCAGCTTGCCGAACTGGGAAAAATGCAGGCTGCAGATCAGAAGTGGAAGTCCTTCCTTGACAGCATTTGTGGGCCTATCGAGTTAGGGCCTTCGAGGGAGAATGCTCAGGAGTCGCCTGTGCGATAGGAAGATCATTTCCAACTTAATTCAATTTTCTATGTGTTTTACGTGGACATGACCCCGTATGTATGCGCCATAGGCGTGATCCTACTTTGTCTTCTTTTGTACTTGATGGTTTGTAGGCTGTTTTGCAATGAGGGTATGTCGCTGATTGTCACCGTAATGTTACTCACCATACTCAAGGACGCATATGAATGAACTTCCCGTAGTACGCAACCAAATTGACCCCAACACTCCTACTATGCGTGTATAATGCCTCGTAGGTGGTAACTGCTCTGATGTGTACAAAGTACATCGCTTAAATACGATATGTACGCATAAATTGACCACACTGCCCTAACGGGTGAGTCCGACTCTACATGTGTACATAAGCGACATAAATAACCAAAACGTGTAATGCCCTCGATCTCTTAAGCCGTCGCTGGCCAAGAGACGGGTTCATTATTAGGGTCACGTTCTACCTCCCCCCACCACTTGGTTATAATTTGGCGGGAGGTCGGTTACAGCTGGTGACGGGCTCCTTATGGCTTCTGCGTTCTGGGTATGTAAAGCCACAACACTCTTCAGAGGGCGATTGGAAGATGAACTCCCATCGCCTGGGGTATCTGGCAACGGTCTTGCCTGTCCACCTGCTAAAGTTTGACTCGCCGGCTCGCTTCCAGACTGGGAAGCACCCGAACCAGGAAGATAAGTCGTTCCCACTGAGAAGCCGGGGGAACGCTGATAGACGCGTGCAGAAGGTGATAAGGACAGTCCGTCTTGCACGGGGCTCGCACCACTTCTGGTATCTATAGACGTTGAAAAGGCTACTGGTGCTTCCGGCGGTCGCTGGGTAGTTTGAATACTGTAAAGTTGATTTTGGGCCGCTTCCGAGGCCTTCCACCTTCGATAGAAGAAGAAAGCAAGTACGAAACCCAATGCAGCTGCAGCAGAAGCGACAACAATGCCAGCGATGACGCCCGAACTAAGTTGTCTGTCAAGGAACGATAAATGAGTTGGCCGGCAGTGAAAGAGTAGTTTACACACTTTGATGTGGTGCTACTACCACTGCAGAGAAAATGAGAAGTCAGATGATAAATGGAAGAGAAAATTGCTGCGATTTCCCACCTCAGAGATGAAGATGAAGACGTAGTGGTATCACTACTAGGAGAGGTTAGTACGTGAGACCGAATCAAGGAGTAAAAGCAGTGACTTACCCAGACAAAGTCGATACTAGGGCATAATCGATACACAATTGCTGATTCGCTGCTGCTGGGACATTCGTGAGCGTCAGATTGTGCTGTCCCGAACCAAGGTTGTCGGCGTGGAAAAGAGTGACTCCGTAGAAAGGAAGGAAAGCTGTCCCGTTGTATTTGGATACATTACCACCGTCCAGCTGAACGGTGTAAGGTCCGGTCGAAGTCGAGGTCGCGCCAAACAGTGTGACCATTTCACCTAACATGCCCTGGTAGTATCGCAAAAATCCGCTACGTCCATAGCAAGACTAACGTACCCTAATATGAAAAAGTAAATCGCATTGAAGCCAGCAGAACGTGATGGGGCTACCCACCGTGAAAATAAACGAGACGCTGGCCAGATACGCTTCCGTGTAACTGTTGTATCGGAGTCAGTTGGAAATGCTCGCATACGTCGTATCATATCATATACTTACTGGCCCGTTCCATTGCTATAGAAAATGGCGTCAGGTGGGGAAGCCCAGACCGACTCTTGGTATTGGAAACGTGGGTCCGTGTCTTCGACCGTTTCCGTGATCAGTTCCTGGCCACTGCTCCCGACTTCAGATTGCCACACGATCTGAATATTCGCTTCATGCTCAACTTGTCACTGAACGAAAAGAACGAAGCCGCCTACTATATCGATATCAACATAGGTATTGCCCGTTCCGGTATTTGTCAAAGTCAAGTTGTGCATCCCCTGCGTGAGACCGGTCTGGTTGAAGAGGACTTGCATGAATTCTTGAGTGGGGTAGTACCCAGTGTAAGGCCCGTACGTAGCACCATCGAGCTGAACGGTGAATGTATTGTGGTTGCTTCTTTTGGCGCCATATATCCATACTCCAGTTCCATTGAACGAAAACGACACTGCCCCGTTCGTTACATTGTTGGTGGTAAACGTCCCGAGATAATACCTAGCCGCCGATCAGTGATAGTGCTTCTAGAATCACAACTTGGCACGAGAATGAACGACATACTGATCAGCATAGGCATCGTCCCAACTATTACCCGGAAGCCAAGTTGAATCGTAGAGAATGAGCGGGGACTTGTCGTCAATGAGGTTAGTGACCAAGGACATCCTCGTCTCCGAGGAAGGGAGCGAACTCTACTTGAAGCGAGCTGAGTAGGCAGTTGCAAATTTCAGCTCTGGTTTCCGTTGGCAGTGGGCACCATCACAAGGAAATTAGAGATTGGTAATTTATATTGCTTCCGATGAACATTGGTTCCGTCAATTACAAGTAAATAATACTACGTGGTTATGATACCGGTGGGTATCCAATGTCCTTCAACGTTTCGACTTTTTTTCCCTGCTACGCAGAGTATCACACTCTTCCCGACCCTATTGCATGTGAATAGTATGGCTGGGAGCTCCGTAGCAGGCGAAGAAGGTGAAGGTGACCTGGTCCTGAATCTCTGCATTTTGAGTTACGGGCTGACGTGACCGCGACTCCCCATCTCCTGGCGTTTCTGGGATTGACCTTCCCTATGAAACTATCAACTCACGCACGGACTACGAGCAGAAAGTTGGTCCCTACTAAGGACTGAGTCTGTGGTTCGTCCCTCAATTGAAAAGGACCCGGGACGGGAGGGTATGCAGCTCCTGCAGGAGCCCCGTCGGGTGGCCGTTGATAAGCATTTTCATTGGGTGAAGACAGTGCACCTTGTCGAACAAGACTTGCATGACTCCTGGTTTCTAATGAAGTAGAGAACCCCGTTGGTGCCTCTGGCGGTGGTCGCTGAATTGTATGAATGTTGTACAGATGATTGTAGGTTGCCTCTGCGCTCCTCAGCTTCCGATAGAAGAAAAAGGCAAGGAGGAATGCTAATACTGCTGCAGCTGCAGCTACGGCAATGCCCACGATCCCCCACTACTAAGTTGCCTATTGAGGTAACTGTCAGAATGGTTGATAATAGACAGATGTAGTACTGACTTTGAAGAAATGGTGCTGCCAATACCACTACAATAACGATAGCAGAATCAGTTGGTGTGGTTGGCCACGAGAAGTGGTGCCGACCTTGAATCTGTAGAAGTAGAAGTACCACTTGACAAGGTCAGGATTTGAAAACGAGATAGTATGAACAACAATTACTCGGATAAATCTGAAACCAGGGCATAATCGATACACAATTGTTGCCCCGGTGATGCAGGAGCGTTCGTGATAGTGAGACTATGTTGCCCAGCATCAAGGTTGTCCGCATGGAAAAGAGTGACTCCGTAGTAGGGAAGGAAAGTCGTCCCGTTATAGTCGGACGGATTTCCCCTTGTCCATCTGAACGATGTAGGGCCCGGTGGAAGTCGAGGTTGCGCCGAACAGCGTGACCATCTCACCTAACATACCACGATCAGCGACATGAGATTTGCGCTATGACCATAACGAGATTGGCATACCCTGTAATAAAGTCAATCGTCTCGGGGCCAGGTAGGGGCAAAAATGCTACCTACTGTAAAAGTGAGCACCGCATTCGCCGCGTTCGTTCCCGTACATCTACACATCGACGTGAGTTCAAATAACTCATACACTCTATCATGAACTTACTGCCCGGTTCCATTACTGTAGAAGTTGACGTTAGAGGGGGATGTCCAAGCCGAATCCAGGAATTGGAAACGTGGGTCTGTGTTTTGAACCGTTTCCGTGATTAATTCCTGGTTACTGCTCCCGACTTCAGACTGCCAAACGATCTGAATTCCCATCTCATTCTCAACATCACTGAAAGGAGAGGAAAGAAAGAGGATACCAACCAGATCAATGTCAACGTAAGTACCGTTTGTGCCTGTGTTTGTCAAGGTCAAGTTGTGCATTCCCTGCGTGAGACCGGTCTGGTTGAAGAGGACTTGCAGGAATTCTTGAGTAGGATAGTATCCATCGTAAGGTCCGTAGGTAGCACTATCGAGTTGAACGGTATAGGTGTTGTAGTTGCTTCTTTTAGCGCCATATATCCAAACGCCAGTTCCATTAAACGAAAGCGATACTGCTCCGTTCGTTACGCTGTTGGTGGTAAACGTCCCGAGATAATACCTAGCCATTAGCGTCTCTATCAGGGATCGATGTCGGGAGTGCGAGAATGAACGATTCACTGGTCTTCATAAGCATCTCCTGCACTGTTTCCAGGCGTCCAAGTTGAATCGTAGAGAATGAGCGGAGACTTGTCGTCAATGAGGTTAGTGACCAAGGGCATCCCTTTTACCAGGGCTGAGTCCGTCAAGGCACCCAATTATTACGCTAGCGGGGACTGCTTGAACTTGTTGGTTTGAGTCCTTGTGACCGAGCGCACTTACATATGTGTACTAATTAATTTATTAATACTAGCGCGTTGCAATAATAGGTACCGCCCAGACCCCTTTTCGGTTGACTTGTACCCTGAAGCTTCGAAGGATGACGATGTGGTGCATTCCAGGGTACGAGACCGCTTTTTTGGTGAAAGATAGGAAAGTTGTTAGAACGCCGGGAGTGGGCCAGCGGAAGTAGAGGCAAACTTTATAGTTGGATGGCAAGTTTACCGCTGGAATGAAAGCAGTGCCTAAATTACACACCAATACATGTTTCAAGTTATCAACAGCCAGTTGAAGATTAGCCAGCCGGCTACTGCAGGATAACTCAACCAAGACTTCGTCAGCGTAGTAGGAGGTCAGGCCTGGTCAGGGTCGGGCTTAGTACACATCAATGACAAAGGCTATCCTCCACTTCCGATAGCTGTTGGAAAAACGTCGTCATTGAACAAAAGGTGTCATTCAAATAAGAATCCACCTCACTGGCCAACTTGCGCCTTGATATACGTAACAATTTGCTTCATCAGGTTGAATCCTTCCGGAGACGAGATGTCTAAATCCCACAGCCCCTCCAGGAAGTCAGATGGCAAAGTACGATCCATATGGGGGCGGTCGACAAACTAAGCACAACGACGCCTGTGGCCTTAACGCCACGATAAACGCGAAGGGAAGTTCCCAGAAGGCTCAACCCATACAGTTCAGGAATGGGGCATTCGGCCAGCATCTGATCGTACCGTTGGCGCGTATGGATGTCCGCTATCCAGCGCTTATCAGCTGAGTCCGCCCATTTGTCGTTTTTAATATCCGCGACGAGAACTGGTTTCTGCCCCTGGTTCAAAATCACCATAAGACAAACAAAGTCTATGGCGTCACGCTGAGAAGTTTCATCAGGGGCAGCCTGCGGGGCAAGGAAGAAGGTAAAGGAGCCTTCAACCACAGCGTAGTTGAAGAGCCTGTCATAAGGGCCATAATAACGAGATTCGAGTGGCGCATTTTTGTTACGACTGACTTCGTTGAGTAGGCCTTGCGGCCAGTTCGTGTCAGCGGAGAAGGGCGTGATCCTAGCATGCTTGTATCGGCAATGATAAATTATAAGTGCAAGTCAAAGGCGTGCCAGTTGTTTCTTCTGGGCGGAGAGTTGAAAGTCAAGGTTAGATGCAACCACGGTTGCGTGCTCGAAGTTTGTTTCTGCTTCCCTGTACCGCCAGTGTGGCAATGTGAATGGTGACCACGCCACAGACGCGTAGCTCTGTCATAAACCCATGCAATGACCACTCAGGCAGCACAAGACTACCTCACGAAGGAGGTTTTTATAAGGCGGAGCGTGGTATTACTCATTTCTGGTCGTTCGTAAAAGCTACTGAAGTCTAAGTAACACTAAGGTGACCTTCCGATCCTTAAGTCGAGAACTGGGCATCCACGTCAATGATGCAAAGAAGTAAGACGCATGCCACGACATAACCCCTCCATGAACACTGAAATACTCTGAAGTGAACTTAAGGCATTCCACGAAGCGTCGATATATACCAATACGCCTGCTATACCAACCTATCTCGTCTCCGGGGAGGTCGCATCAAAGAACGGCGGTCCCAGCAACACTCCTGATGACTATGACGTGGATATGGATATGGACCTCGACGACGAAGATGGGTCAGATGTGGTGCACATCAGTAAAGTTGTGTTGGTGGATGCTGATGTCCTGGATGGTGCGTACCCAATTCCTTCATATGCGTCAAGGCCATATCCGACTGGATGTACAGAAACGATGGCTCAGTTTTCGCGAGTCTTCTCGATACACGTATACAGTTTGTCGCCGTCGAAACTCAAGGTATGGGCGCCGAGTTTTTTTATGGCTAATTTCCGATCCGTTCACGTTTGCGGCAGGATGCAGATCTCATATGTGCGAGCAATGTTAACGTGCAGAAGGTAGACGCCTCCAGGGGTCCTGAATTCTTCTCGATCGTTGGCAAGATACGTGGAGGGCATGTAGAGGTACGTCGATCCCTGCCACGTTTCGACATATGAGTACTCATCCGTTGTCAGACAAGAGCCAGCGCAAGAAAGACATCAGCTCTTGCCCCTGCCGCTGCTTCCTCGTCAAAAGTGACTCTCGAGGAAACCAAGAAACAGCCCTCCAAACCTGCTCCGCAGACAAAGCCAGAGCAGCCGACACTCGAGGGGAAGTCATCAACGTTAGATTCGAAGGAATTGACGAGTACAAAAGAACTGATGCAGAAGACGGATATCAAAGAGAAACCAAAGGCGTCGGGAAGGCTGGACTGGAGCAAGGCAAAGTCAAAAGAGAAGGAGAAAGCGGAGGACAAGAGGAGTGGAGAAGACGACCCAAAACCCAAGCCATCTAAACCGCCCTCCACAAACAAAACGTCTTTTCTGCCAAGTAAATCAAGCATAAGCAACCAGAGCTCTAGCAAGCCTGAGGCGAACAGGGCCAAAACTGATTCCACCGGGCCAAGTCACGTTCCACAGGTAAGACTTTTTTATTGCTTCTGTAGTTATTGCTATAATATTTCCATAGCGTGGCGTAAAACGCAAATCCTATGTCCCATCTGACTCGGAAAAGGAGGAAGACCAGGTCTTGAAGCCCAGCAAACCAATCGTATCTTCCAGCTCCGCCAAAGTGAAGAATGGTGTGGTCCTGACCGACGACGACGAAGAGGATGTGCGAGCGTTTGGAAGACGTCGTGCTGGAGTGAAAAGTGGTGAAATGTCTGACACAGAGATGAGTCTCAAAGCCATGATGGACATCGATGACGGTTGGTTGTTTTTATCGACGCCGATAATTTGGAATTGATGGAAAGATTAGATCAGGTTGTTAGAGTGTCCCGAACGAAGAAGGTCCCACCAAAGGTTGATATTGAGGAAGATACGGACGCAGATATTGAAGAAGCCAGGGAAGCTATGGTCCCCCCTGTTAGCAGCGATGCTGATGACATGGACACGGATGATGAACCGATCGTAAAACCAAAGAAGAGGGCACCCAAGAGGGTTGTTCCCGTAGGTCGGAATGGACTTAAGAAAAAGAGAGTCATCAAATCCCGGACCACGACCGATGCTAAAGGATACATGCGTATGTTCCTTCTGTTTGTCTCCCTTGCACGGGAAGTACCGCCCTGCTCAATTACGTTAACAGAAACCGAGGATTACTCTTCATATGAGTCTGTAGAAGAGGGGGACGTTCAGACTGAGCCAGCGACCAAGCCCAAAGGTAAGGGCAAGAAGGGTAACAACGAGCAGGCCAAGACAGAGGAACCATCCGCAGAAAAGCAGACAGCCAAGAGCAAGCCAAAGGTTGCTTCAAAAGCTGCGCCAAAACCCAAGGGGAGTGCTCTCAAGCGTGGTAGTTTGTTAAATTTCTTTGGACCAGATAAAGAGAAGAAGTAAGAGTAGGTGTAAATTGTTGTGCGTGGAATATGGAGCCCATCATATACTGTCACTCTGCACTCTGTATCCTTGGATCCTTGGCGCAGGGATGCCGTCATTGCTGGTATGGCATACTGGATTCCAATGAACTTCAACGCTGTCTTGATGGGGGTGAGGTGGCCATGCGGTTTTGTTCCCTGCTGCCTTGAACTTGTTCGAGGCCTGCGTCCGACAAAGTCTAGTGAGGTCAGTAGAAACCCTATCCGCTTGCTGTCCCGTGTACTTATACCGACCAATCACCGTGTCTGCACTTCCACCCCAGTTGCCGTCCGGTCTACAAGGCGATCCGAATACCGCCAGCGCTTTTAATATATGCCTTGAGTTCGAGGGGAGAATTCAAGCCGATATTGACTCGGGAAAGGACATGGAGAAGCAACTGATTTACTGTCGTATACTCGGCTACCTCTTGCAACACATCCCATCTCAGAGCATGAATAGATTTGTTCAGGATATCGTAGCAACTTGGTTGTCAGCACGAACGACTGCTGCAATTAGGAGAGTTCTACTACAATCACTTCATTCGAAACTGTGTATGTCCTCAAATTCTTTTGCTCCTGACGTACTTAGCCCCTCAAGTCAAGCCCAATCGAGTGCATACACCATCCCCATCGGCTGACACGTCTCTACTTTCGTCTGACGAACTCGAACTCGCAGATGTGAAGAACGAGGTGTCGGAAGAGACCCCTCAAACCGCCAAGAAATGCGTTCGTATCAACCCTTCCAGTGTTCTAGATATGCTACAATTCTTGTAAACAGGCCCTCGCTAGGGATGACGGCCGGTGCGCCGTCACAAAGGCCCTTGATTGGGACACTATGTTGAACAGCAAGCGCCTGGCAATCCTCGTTAGAAGTGGTGAAGAGTCGGCACGGCTCACTCGGTGTGCTTACATTTTTCCGCAATCTACCAATGTGGACGTTACATCGGAATCAGACGAGGTTGGTTCCCTGCTTAAAATACGAATTCTTCCTTGCTGATCGCTGTGCCAGGCAAAGCATGCTACCCCTCTCGGGACGGCATTTGGCCGCTTTGGCCAGACCAAAGTTCTCGAGGAGCTCAATGGAGCCAGAATACATCGACTGGAGAATGTCATCACGATGGAGGCAACAGTTCACTACGCGTTTCAGATGTTGCAGCTTTTGTTTACTGCCACGGTGTGTATCTCCTTTTCCCTCTGTTTGTCCGCAGGATCTAAGAAAGTAGCTTGCAGTCATAGACCGAACCTAATAGGTACAAGCTCGAAGCAATACACGAGTGTATGCTTTATGGGTTACCAGAATTTGTGACCTTTTTGACACCGGATCTAGCGAAGTACCCTCTTCCTAGTCCAACCTACCTTGCTATCCATGCATCATGTTCCCAGGTCGCCCATCTCTCTGGTGCAGCTAAATATATCGAGAAAATATTTGATGCCATGGAAGAAACTAGTGTTCTGACGGAAGATGGTGGGTCTTCTGAGCCCTTACATGAAGCAATTCTGTCTTCTTTGCGGCATCGTATTTCGGTCTGACTATTGCACTTCTTTCATCTTCGTGCAAGAATTACTACTGTATTTGAGGCTGTTAAATTATTTACTATTAATCCGTGTCGATGAGCTTTGTGAACGTGGGCTCTGAGTCGGTCGTATTAAGTAATATTTCATTTCCTGCATTTACTAAACGACATGCCATCTGCATCGAAGGGTATATCAGTATGTCAGAGCAGTTCTCTAGGACATACGTGGTAGCTCTTCCGGTAATCGGTGGCATCGGACTCATCCCCTAGATGAGCACATGTTCGTACTCCCTTTCATCCCCAGGTTAAAAATAGAATGTCCCATCTCACCCATATGGTCATTAGTTCACCAAGTTCTTAGTAGGTTGCTCACTATTGTTTGAGTCAGAATAGTACCCAAACTGCCCCCTTCATCTCACTTGGTAAATATTCACTCAGAATCTGTGCCAGGTTGCCTGGCACATGATCATCAACCTGTTGATTGATGCTCCAGCCAATGGCATATTTTATTAGGATATGCTGGCTCTTGAACTTTGGATGGATGGTGTTGCCAAGATTTTGAAAATGGGCAGGTGCTTCAACATCATAGGTTGGGTGGGTACTCAGAGCTAAAGGGTGTGCATCATAAACTGCTAAAAAAATACACCTACTCAGGCCATCATGCAGATGGGCAGGTTGTCAGACATTGCACAGATGGGTGGGGGTTCAGACATCATGTGAATGGGCAGTATCTCATAAATGATCAACATTCACAGCAATGTATATACAACCAACTCCACAGCCAAAAACATGTAGACTATTGAAGTGGCATGCCCAACAACCCACAGCAATGCCCACCACCTAGTGTAGAAATGGTCAATTTGTCAACCCTGACCATTGACAACATCAGCATATTTCATAATATTTTTGATGCAGTAGTTTACCTGCTCCTTGATATGGCCATTGAGACAGTCTGCAATTGGCACCTCAGGCAATGGCCATAAGCCCTGGGCCATCATCAACTATTTGCAGCAATGAGAATAAGCAGCATACCTTAAAAAAATCCCAGGCTGCAGAAAACAATCCCTTGCCTTGCAATCTTTGGGAATCTGCTGCATATTCCTTGGAATGATATAGCCACCAAGGGAATGCAAAGCCAGAATTGGGATCAGCTGTGCATGGGGTCCAATGTGGGATGATGGCACTGATATTGTTGATTATGCAAAATGCACCAAGGGGAATTAGCTGCATTTGATTGTGGAAGCTAACCTCATCATCTTGGTGTCTGAGGTATGCATGGTAGCATGCTGGGAGGGGAGGAGTATAACTGGCATGCAACACCATCACCAGAATCAAGCTATTAAGCTGATTCTGAAGGAATTATGTATCAGTCCCACATCGTGAAAAATTGATGTAAAACCTACCGAATCCATTGCTAGCTTTGCAAACCAATGCATGGGCCATCCTGCAATATCAGCAGTCTGCTTCAGATGTACAGAGGCCATCTCAATCCAGCACACCAAGTAGAGGATACCCATCTCTACCACAGACTGGTGAGATGGGTGTGATTGGCTGGCAATGAATGGCTCAGGACAATTTTCAAAGGCAGAACACAGATAATGAACAACTTCCATCAAATTGAGCATATTGATGAGTTGAAGGCCCTGAGAGGCTGCACCATACTGGTCCCTTGCAGCTGTGCCCAATTCTCTTGCAATGGCATTCACAGCCCACACAAGGTGCCTATTGAGGGTGGGATCGAACAGCATGTTGCTGGGAGTGGTGTTTCCACAATAGCAAGATACCACAGCATGTAAGGTGCACAGGACTAAAATTATCAATGTCAAAGGTGTATCAGATTAAGCTCATGCCCATACCTTGATCGCAATGTGGAACAGGTGCCAATCCCCATTGTTCCATTTGAAGAGATTGCTGTGTGGATGGAAGTTCACCTACATAATTGATGGATATCACTGATCACATGAATAGAACCAAATAAATGCTCACCATTGCATATTTCTTTGAAAAGATCCCTCATCTCTGATCATTTGGGCATGCCAAAAGTCAAATGGTTTGTGCCATTGTCCTCATCTGCTGCCAAGTCAAAAGATTTGATGGGTACATTTGAAATGAGTGGGGGAGGTGTTGGTTCCCTCATATCCTGCAATTGAGCAAGCAGGTTAATCAGAGAATCAGGTCAAGGGGATTGGTCCCTCAGATTTGATGATTCACAGGTGATGGGCAGAGGAGATGGTTCCTGCACATTCTGCAAGTCTGCCAGAAAATTGACCTGCATAGTAACATCTTGTGCAGGTGTTGAAGACCTGTCCATCCTGTTTAATTCCTTGTGCATGACTGGCAGTGCCAATGGTTCCCATGCATTCAGCAATTGCTCGAGTAGATCCACATTCATACCATCTGCTGGGGGAGCAGTTGGTTCCCATTCATTCAGGAACCAATTCATCAAGTTGTTGTGTGGATCTATTAGAGCTAGTTCGGAAACCTCAGGTAAGTCACAATTAGTTCCTTCAATGCTTGTACATGTTTTTCCACTGGGGCAGTTTGTGTAGTGAGTTTGAATTGAGTTTGAAACATTTCCTCCTGTATGTGAGATGGACGACATTGATATTGGTGGTGATCATGAGGAGATTCACTGCCAACACTTGCTGTGCCATATCGCTCTTGTTGTCAATATCATCCTCTGCATGATTGGTTGTACTGAAGCGCAATCTATGCCAATCCAAAGGATTCTGGAGCCTTACCACACATCAGCACTAACTGGTGAGGAATGGCTTATCAAGCTCCTTGCAGGTCATCCAGAACAAATCCAATGTGAACTTAGTGTTCATGCTGATGTCTTTGCATGACATGTGGAGGAGCTTCACCAGATCAGTCATGGCAACTCTCAATTCATTTCACTTGAAGAACAACTAGCTATTTTCCTCTGTATGAGTGTGATGGGTCTGACTATCAGGCACATTGGTGAATGTTTTCAATGGTCAAATGAGACCATATCTTGGTATGTCATCACCCTTAGTTTTCTGATACTTTTCTAACCTCCTTGATCAGGTACTTTCGCAAGATACTCTTCATCCTATTGTCGTCACCCTTCTATTCCACATACATCAAGATGCCTGGTGCCAATGATATTCAGCCAAAGATTAGGGGAGATAAAAGATTTTGGCCATATTTCAAGGACATGATTGGTGTGTTGGATGGGAGCCATATCCATGCAGCTCCAGCATCGAGGACCAGGCAGTGTACTGAAACTGCAAAGGCTCCATATCACAGAACTGCTTGTTTGCTTGCAATTTCCAGCTGATGTTTACATACTCATTGACTGGTTGGGAGGGTTCAGCTACTGATGTGCATGTATACCAGGATGCATGTATGAAAGGGCTTGACATCCCAACAGGAAAGTTTCTCCTTGCAGATGCTGGGTTCCCCCTGCACCCAGAAATTCTAGTCCCATACCAGATGACTCGCTACCACCTTGCAGAGTGGCGCCAAGCACATTTAAGGTAATTTTCTTTGAATTATCCATCTTATTGTCCTGCTGAACTGACAAGACCCAGGAACAAAGAAGAGTTGTTCAACCTCTGGCACTCATCTGTGTGCAATGTCATCGAGTGAATATTTGGTGTCCTCAAGCATCATTTTCGCATCTTACTACTAAGCCCTGAGTACAACATCAATGTCCAAGGCTGAATCCCCTCAGCACTCTGTGCACTGCACAACTTCATCTGTACTCATGATGCCAAAGAAGGTCCTGATGCCAGGACAGGATGTCCATGTAGATGAGTGAGGTGTGGGAGGGCCTGGGGGATCAGCAGATGAGGGTGGAGCCAATGAAGATAATCCCAATGTAGGTCAGCTTGAAGTGGCACACACTTTCCATGACCAGATTCGCTCAACATATGTGGGATGATTATCAGGAAATCATTCAATTTCAGGATCTTGGGCAATTGCCCTCAGGTAGTGACAACTATAGCTCTGATGACTCCACTAACACTGGTAGTGGTATGAGTGATATATCAATGTTGTAGACACATAGTTCATTTGTTCCCATTCCATGCAATATACATACACTTTCGGATCTCTCATGTGTGATGAAGAAAAAAAAGATAGATTGCAATAAAGAAAAAAAAAGATTGTGATACAATGATAGCAGGTATGGAGGTACAGCAAACATCAATCTACCTATAGTATTTTTTACTGTGTACCAGTCTGAGAACTACCAACCCTGAGTTTCATCTGATACTCCAGTTCAGCAAGCACCAAATGATCTTCCTTCTTTGCTGTCCTCAAGTATACATCAGTGAAGCTGAGATTCTGCATGATCAACAATTGGATGAATGCTTTTATGGGACTGGGGAAATCTTGGTCTTGATTGTCCAGTAAATGAATTGCTTGTGCCCTTGTTGTCAACACTTTATTGATGGCAGATGTCATTGATGTGTTGATTGATGAAGTGAGGAAGTTGATCGAGCCTTGTAGGCCTACTGTGATAGGGTTTGATATCACAAGTAAAGGCAGAGGTGGAGGATTGCAAGAACAATGGGAATGGGAGCTTTTTGTGTAGTCCAAAGTGGCAGAGAGGTTGGTGCATTTGTTGGAGGCAGGAGCAGTAGCAGAAATGTCACTTGCATTGGTATATGGGAAAATGGACATGGTAGTCAAAACCTCATTGTCACCAAGCATGTCGGTGTGAGACCACTTCCCACTAGATGGTGGAGCACTGGATGGAGGGATAGAAATGTCAGACAGGTTGATGGTAGATGGCAGATCATCAAAAAATGGGAAATGGTTGTCATCTGACCCAGGCAGGACTAGGGGAAGTGCTGGCACAGAATCAGCAGGCACTGAAGTGGATATGGGTTTGATGGGTGCAGGAGTGGAGGAGGGTGTGGATTTGGAAGGCACCTAAAGTGGAAGTGGTTAGTTGAACATGCTGGCACTCCACTATCTCCATTGTCTAGGCTGTTGGTGGTGGCATTGGAACTATCTGGACTAAAGGCATTGGCCCCACAGGCACCACCATGGGGTATGATATCTGCAATGTAGGGATATAAATCCCATCCACTTGTTTTGAACTGGCAAATGAGGGGGTGACTCTAAGAGTAATCATCAGTTCATCAAGCCATGGGGTTAAAAAATAAAAATAAAAATACCTTCACAAAATCCTCAAACACCTGCTTGGCATGCTGACCCTGAATATTAGCCCCCTTCTTGTTGTCCCAGTGGGCTCCAGATGGTTGTGCTCGATAGTACTTGATATCGTGATATATCTTTCAAATCTATGACAGAAGATCAGTAAAAATCACAAGTGGTTTACAACACTGACTTACATAGCCAGTCCACTTGTTTCTCACAGCTTGATAGTTCTTAGGAGGTCCATCTGTGCAATAGTTGGCGATATGCAGGGTGGCAACTTGATATGTAGCCATCTTGATGTTCCTGTTATTGCCCTGCCTCATGCCAGTTGTCATGCAGGAACCTTACAAGAGCAGTGGTTTCTTCATGGTTCCAATGAACTTGTGGAGTGGGAGCACTAGTCTTGTTAGGCATTGAGTGAGTTAGTGAATCCAGAGTGTACTGGGATACAAGGGCAACAACAGTGGCAGCTGATACCCAGGCAAGCCTAAGCTGATCCAGATCATTGTAATCCATTGCAGGACATGTTTCAAACTCAATTCAAATTCACTATGTGAACTGTCCCAGTGGAAAAACATGTACAAGCATTGAAGGAACTAATTGTGACTTACCTGAGGTTTCTGAACTAGCTCTTACTAGAAAATTAGTTTGTTTGTTAGCTTGAAGGGCAATCATGCCAACTCACTGGCCACAATTCTGCCCTCTGCCAGAGTGGTTGGCTCCCTTTCCTGCAGGAACTGATCTAGCAAGCTTTTGCATGAATCTATAGTGAAAGAATATTTGTTGTTTAGCTTGGAGAGAAATCATGTTCACTCACTGGCTGTGATATCTATGTTTGACCCCACCATATCCACCCTTCCACTTGAGACAATTGGTGGAGGGGTTGGCTCTTGCAACTCACACAGTTGTACTAGCATCTCCTCTGGATTTTTGGACTGCTTCATGCAGGTGCTAGATTGCCTTGGCTCAATTGGTCTTACATTAGCTGTGGATGGCTTAGGTCACTGGATCCAACAATGAAGACAACCTCACCTTGATGATGGAAACAAACTTGGTGGAACTGTTCAGCAGACATATTTGATGATGGTGGGTTCACTGATAGGTTGATGATCAATCAAGATTTAAACTTGTAGGAACAACGGTGAGAATATCATTCACACCATGGGAAGCAAGGTTGGACAATGGTGGACAGAGCCAAATTTTGGGTAACAGCAATACATGGGAGATGAACAGCAATATCTCCCTACATAGATAGCTACCAGTCACTTCCACATGGCCAATACATAGACCTGTCCCACTCAGCTCTCTGCTCAATTGTCCTGCTCAACTGTCCTGCTTAACTATCCCTCTCTCTGATATCAAAGACACCTCTCACAACCACCATGGTGTCATGAGCTACTGTACACACCATACACTTGCATTCTAATGTGTCACACTAGGCTAAGCCCTCTATAGATCATACACAAGTTCCAAAAAAGGTTTCTGCTCTGACTGTTTGAGGGATTTGACAACTACTTCCACTTCTGATTGCTGCCTGTTTGCTTGCACGATCTCTTTGCATCAGGAGATGGAACATCTGCATCTGGCCTTGCAGGGGCCTTTCTGACATGAGGTGACTTCCAGGTGCTCCCAGGGATGCCCTGTTTCACATTCATGGATGCTGCATTGTGTTATGCCTGAGCGAGGTGACTTCTTCAAATGGAATAGGCATGATATGTGTGAGGGGAGTCTACAGGCCAAACTTGTCATAACCCCTATGGCTGAGTTATCGCAAGGTCCGAGCATCCTTTCTTCTGGCGAGTCCCTAAGGTTGTTTGCATGGAGAAAGAGAGAGAGGACAGAGTGAAGGGATGAAGCTCAGTTGCAAGCTATCAAAAAACTGCAGATACAGGACAAAGTACGTAGGTTTATATACCCCTAAGTACAAGTACCGTAGCAGTTGTGACGCATATCTGCAGTAATCAACAAAATGATCAGTGAAATAAATAAAGGGAGATGAGTCACCTGGTGTCATCTGATGGGGGTAGCAAGGGGAATGAAGGCTATACTGGCTGCACAATCAATGCGCAGTGAGGAGCCTGACACCAGAACTATAGTACAACATGTGAGCAATAAAAATGAGTCATATGGAGCAAGAAAGAGACAAGTCATCCATCAGAGAGGGCAGTGGGATACCAGATCAAAGGGGCAACATGGTCTTGACAGGTATTGGAAATACTGTGACAGCTGGAGATCTGAACATCCCTTGAAGCATGCATACCCCTAGGATGGTGACAATTATGAGAGACATGACCAAGCATGTGATGCACATGACCACAATGAGGCAAAAAAGAAAAGACCCCTGTATGAGGCATAACACCACCCCCCCATGATGGTCCTCAGACCTGTGAGGACGAGGTGGGTGAATTAGCAGGACGTGAGGAAAGGGGTTGGTGAGTAGTAAAGACATGGGAGCATGTCTGAGCAGCAATGGGTGAAGATGGCAATGGAGTCGGTGGCTCCTCGAGGGCTGGAGTATAGTGGGAGCCATGTCTGTTGCGACATGACCAATGTCCCAAGTAATGACACTGGTAGCACATGTGCTGACATAGGACATGGTCGTTGGGGACCAGGGACTGTCCTCCGAGGTAGAAGCACAACTGATTGTTAGGGATGGGGACAAAGGGAGATGCAGGGAGAGGGTCGGAGGAGTGGACAGCATTGTGATAACTTTTATGAAGCCCTGCCCATGACATGTCCTGTAAAAGCACCTCCCAAGCAGAGTTGTGAGTCCTGGTTCCCAGACGAGCACCAACCTCCTTAAAAAGCGCTCCTGAGTCAACGAACCCTAGCTCAATGGTGTGCCACTGCTTCTCCTTCTCCTGATCTGAGAGATCTGGCTGCTTCACCACCAGAACTGATGGTTCCTCTTGTTTCAGTTTGATGTGGCTAAGAATATGAGAAGCAGGGGGTGTGAGGAACTTGCCGATCTGTTGGTTTCGAAGATGATGATAGGCACCACCAGTCACCACTTTGGTGATGTCTGAAGACCCTTTTTCCAGCATGTCAACCATTATTACCTCTGACAGTGGCATGGTACTGCTCAACTTCCTAGTATGGATTTTTGAAACATGTGGCATTGATTATGTCTGTTGCTCTGTAGATTTCAGACAGCAATCTAAAATACTCAACCTGTTCTGGTGAGCACCCATCAATCTCATCCCCATTGTGGAAGATGTCAAGCACCCTAACAACATCCAGGTAATCAGCTGCTGAGATTGGTAATTCACTGCTGGTCATGCTGGGCAATGGTGGCAGTGGTGAGGAGGTCAAGGGCAGCGCATTGTGTGCTGTGGGAATAGGTGGTGAAAGTGGTGCATAAGTTGGAAGATTTGGCAACATTGGGGGCTGCCGAGGAGGCTCCTCCATTACTGGGGGTCATTACCAGCCAGTGCCTTATCCTTTCCCTTTTGGTTGCCATCCCTGCTAAGGGGGATGCCAGTCTTGGGGGTGGGGATGTGCTTGACTGAGAAGCCCTGGAGGGGATGTGATCTGCGAGGGTGGGGGACAGGGGGTGATAGTGAATGGGGTTGTGAGACAGGGGAGGAGAACCTGGAGACATAAAAGCCAGTGGGGGACGTTGGAGGTGAGGTCAGGGCATAGATAGTGATGGAGGGGATGAGCCCATCATCTGCAGCATCGAGAATGGGTTTGGCAGTAGGGAGGAGGTCAGTGTAGTCATTTTCAGTGTTGACAGAATGAGGGGAGTCCATTAGAGATGTTGAGCAAACTTGTACTGGTCGAGAGCCTCTGACGCATGGTCCTTTATATGTTCTTTGGGCTCCCAAGTGTTTGACAAATGGGGGAACCCTTTCCATTTGACCAAATACCATTGTTTTCCTCTGCAACCATCAGTTTTATGATTTATTATTGACTTGACTTCCCATTTGATCTCATCATCAACCAACTCCAGAAGAGGGGCTGTGGGCGCAGTGCCATAAACATCATTTTCAGTGAAAGGAAAGATCCAGGAAGCATGGAACACAGGATGGACCTTCCAAGTTGGTGGAAGTTCCAACCGGAAAGCCATGGGTGACATGACCTGAGTCACTTTGAAGGGCCTGAGACATCTGGGTGTGATCTTATTGCACTGGTTCTTGATCTGAAGGTGTCCAGTATCCAGGAGAACCTGGTCTCCCACCTTGGGCGCAACATAAGTACCTTTGGAGCATGAACACATCAGGTCTTGTGCCTTTTTGTGGGCAAGAACAGTGATATCTTGATCTGATGCCAGTTTTTCCAATCATTCATTAACTGAGGGAACTGCGGTAAGTCATGTTTCAGGGTAGGGGGATGGATCATATCCAAGGATGAGTGAGAAGGGGGTCATTTGATGAACAGAGTGGACTTGGGAGTTATGGGCAAACTCTGCTGTGGGGAGTTTGGCTGCCCAAGAATTTGGAGCCTTAGCACAATAGAGCCAGAGGTACCCTTCCACTTCTTGATTGACATGCTCGCTTTCTCCATTGGTTTGTGGGTGATATCCAGTCGACAGCTTCGGTTTGACCCCTATCGCCTTGTAAAGTCCCTTGGTAAAGGCACAAGGCGAACTGTGGGCCACAATCTGAGATTACTGCTTCCAGTACCCCAAATTGGGAGTATATGAACTGATGGAACAGCCAGGCAATGCTGACTGAGTCAATGGTTTTATGGCAAGGCACAAACAGGATGGCCTTGGTTAAACCTTGATCAACAACTGTGAGAATGGAGTTGTATTTCTGTTCTCCAGAGAGGGGAAGATCGGTGATAAGATCCATCGAGATCTGTTGAAGGGGGAAAGGGGCTTTTGGCATTTCATGAGGGACCACTGGTGGTGTCAGTGGATGTGTAACGACTTTCATTGTCTGGCACAGTGGGCACCCTGAGATGTAAGCTTTAATATCCCTTCCCATACCTTCCCACCAGACCTCTTTTCTCATCTTGGCAAACATAGCCTTCTGACCAGGGTGTCTGGCCAATGTGTGATCATGGTATGACCACATACAGTGATGGCAGTCTTCTGGAGGGATATACAGCCTAGTAGTTCCGAACCTCTTTGTTCCATCATCTGCTGATAGTGATGTTGTCCTTGGGTGTAGGGCCTGCTGCATCTTTTGATGTGGCACTCTTGACTGTGTTCATACAATTCTGAAGATACTGCATAAACTCCCTGAGCCTCTTTTGACAGGGTCCTCAGAGGGCTGGCATCGGGCAGCCTATTCACCTTTGACGTTTCCTCATCAGGGTGTGAATACAGCTTGGAGTCATTTCTGGAACACAAAAACCATGCTGGCAGGCATCTGACATGAGTGAGACAATTAATTTTTAACTGTTTTTGGAGTTTTGTGATGGAAAACGAGGGAGAGACGAGGCGAACTTGGGGACCCACCCCCCCACAAAGCCAAAGGTCTGGGGGAAGGACTGTGGCCACTGGGGTGGGCTCCACCAGACACCTTTGCAAGAGAGAGTGTCAGTGGGAACCTGGAGGTGACCAGCCTGCCAGGAAAACTTGATGGGGTAGGACTGGACAGTGGTGGCCTATCAGGCCTGCCGTGGAGTGAGTTCCTGAGGCTTGCAATAGTACTCAAGATTTTTGTGGTCAGTAAAGATGACAGTTGGCTTGATGGGGGAGAGGAGGTAGGGTCAGAATGCCTTGAGAGCACAGATGACAGCCAACATCTCAAGGTCATAGACTTGGTAGTGCTGCTTGGTGCCAACCAGGGATTGAGAGAGATATGAACAGGGGTGCCATTCATTGTCAGCTCCTTTTTGCACAAGTGCTGTGCCAGTTCCAAGTTTCGAAGCATCAGTGAACAGGGCAAACAGCTTCAAAAAGTTTGGAATAGCAAGGACTGGAGAGGAGCATAACAAAGATTTCAACCACTTGAATGTGTCATTGCATTTGGTGGTCCATTGATAGGAAACCCCCCTTTTTGGTGAGGTCATGAAGTGGCCAAGTGATGCTTGAGAAGGAGGGGATAAATTTGCGATAGAAGTTACAGAATCCAAGGAATCAGCAAAGTCCAGTAAGATTGTCAGGGGCTTCCCACATACTAATGGTGGCAGTCTTCATTGGCAATGTTTCCATGTGCCCTTTTCTGATGATCATTCTGAGAAACTCTATTTCTTCGGCCTTGAAAACACATTTGCTGATTTTGAGGCATAACCCTTCTTTCTCACATATTGCTAAGACCTCCCACACACAGGTGCGAAGCTCTTCCTTTGTTTTGGCATAGATTGTGATGTCATCCATATATCCTACTTGTTTTCCTCATTGAGATTTGAAGGTGCGATCCATGTATCTCTGGAAGGAAGGAGGTGAGTTGCACTGGCCAAAGAACATCACATGTAGGTTCGAAAAGGCCTCTTGGTGTGATAAAGGCCCCTTTCCATTCATCTCCTTCCTTGACACAAAGATTTGTGAAGCCCCAATGAATGTTGAACTTGGCATAATACCTTGACTTGACTAGCTCAGTTAACAAAGCCTGCACATTTGGCAGTGGGTGTGCATCCAGGATGGTATATGAATTAAGATAGTGGTAGTCTTGTATTAGCTGCTTCTTCCCATCTTTCTTTGTGACAAAGAACACTGGTGCAGCTTGAGGCGATGTAGAAGGCCTGAATCTTCTTGCACCTAAGATTCTCATCCAAAAACTTGTCCAGTACCTTTAGTTCATCAGGGGACATAGGATATACTGTTGCCCTTTTGGGTTTAAAATCATCACGAATATTTTGTGATCCAACCCAGGTCTGTGAGCTGGAAGCAGAATATCATCCTTCGGCAAAGACCCTAGCAAACTCCTTGTAAATTTCTGGGAGTGTTACCTCCTCTTTTCCAGGAGCCAAGGTGGCTTCCAGTTCTGTAGACATGGTTGTTTTGTTAACCATTACCTCAAGAGTTTCGAGTGACATTGGTTTTACCACTTCCAGGGACATGCTGGAAGATTCCTTCTTAATTTCCATGTCACCTAGTGACACTGCTTGCTTGACAAAGTAATCGGAACCCTTGGGGTACACAAACCCATCATCCCAGCATGTGATCTTCCCTGTGTCCCAGTTCATTCTTGGTTTGAACTCCTTAAGGAAGGGCATGCTGAGGAGGACATGTTCTTTTCCAACAAGTGGTCCAATGTAACATTTGACCTGAATTATGTGCTCCTTGATTTCCATCTTGAGGGTTACCTTGCAGGTGACCCATTCTACATCCTTTCCGGTGAATGAGGTTGTTTTAAACTTCGACTTGACCTGATAAGTTGGGATCCCGAGTTTTTGTACCATTCATTCCAAGATGAGGGAAACTTCAGCACCTGAGTCGATACAAGCCCAAATTCCTGCCTTGAAGTCCAGTAAAATGACTAGCCCAAGAGGCAACCGCGTTCACATATTTGATTTGTCATCTATAGAAGTGCATTTAGTGGACAAAATGGCGATGGGACTGACTGATGCAGGAGAGTCATCAGTCCCCTTTAAAAACCCAACAGCTTCTTCTCGTCATCATTTGCTTCACGATCTCCAACATATGTGGTCTTTGTACCATCATCCCAAAGGACAATGTGAACATTTGTCAGTTGCTGTTTGACCTTGATTTTACAGTCACGCTTGTAGTCACTGTCAGCTCCACAGTTGAAGCATTTAATTTCAAAACCGGAGCATCTTACATTCCATTTACATTTGTCAACATCCATTGCATCAGGATCTTGGGAACCTCCACAGTAATGAATAAACTTTCTTTCATACTGAGATTCCTTCCCTTCTAGGATATGCTTGTTGGCGATTGTGGTTCTCACTTCTCCTGTGCACTGTATCCACTCGATGACAGTGGAAGGGGCATGTCCAGAGTTGAGGACCCAATCGCAGTATTCTTTATTCAATCCTTTTCTGAAGAAGATCCCTGCTTCATGTGATTCTTCTTTGAGCTGAGCCTTGTTAATGAGCCCTGTGAACTCGGCAATGTATGCCTCCAGCTCTTGTTTGTCTTGTTTAATATCTGAAAGGCATAAAATTGTGAGGGCAGTCTGATCTCCAGGATTCAAAGGTGGCTTTGAGATGTTCCATGAACCTTTGGAAGGTGTCTGTGTAGTAGATAGTTCTGTTGAGTAGCTTGTTTTCATTTTGATAGTTCTCAGCAAAAGAGACTGCTGTGCCTTTTGTCATATAAGTGAGCACAAACAAGATCTTGAGCAACTCCATGTTGTACACATGCTTGTTCAGGTTCAAATATCCTTCGACCTGCATAACCCAGGTCTGAAGCCTGTTGTGGCTTCCATCATATTCTCTGGGATGCCCAACATTAAACTCCCAACCTCTGTTGGGTGGGCAGCAACCATATGCATCATCAGGATCAGGCTGGGGCCTTACCATTACTGGACCCTTCATAAGGGACCTCTGGGGGAATTACCTTTCTGAAGTTTCTCTGATACCAATTGCATAATGCCTGAGTCCATAGGCATTCCATGTTGGAAAGGGATCACTACTCCTGGCATGCATCACTTTCCGAATTTCTTCTGCCATAGTGAGCCATTGATCTTTCAACCTTTGTCTCAGTTCCTCTTCTGAGAAGGTCCTTGGAGGCATCTCAGGAACTGATTCTCCATGTCTGATCATCACTGGACATAACTGGTGATTTTTGAGCTTCTTGTTCTTCTTTGAGGACTGATCCAAATGAAGTGTCTGACTTCTGATCATCTTCTTCTTCTGAACCAAGCACGACTTCAGAATCCCTAAACCAGGATAGATAAGATAACCAAGGATTTGTTGCAGTAACCTGAGGGTCCAAGCCCTCCTGAAGGGATAGGTGGCAAAGGGGGATTTCTTCCAAGTCCTGAGAGGAGTGGGCCTTGGAGGGACAGGGGGTCTTGATTTCTGCAGGTTAGACACTTTTATGGGAAGTGACAATGAAGGCCAAGGGAGGATTTATTTCTCAAAAGAAACCTGTCAGCGAGATAGGTAGACTCTAGGGAGGTGATCTATTAAAGCCTAGTGGCTGCCTGTAGAGCAGTGGATTTGATTAAGAGAAGAGGGGTGCTTCTCAATCTTGTTATAGATCGAGGAGCAGGGGGATGGCAGGTCAGTCTTTACTTGTAGGGAGATGTGATGAGCCTGAAAAAGGTGTATGGAGTTTTTCAATTTTGTTATGCCCAAGCGAGGTGACTTCTTCAAATAGAATAGGCATGATATGCATGAGGGGAGTCTATGGGCTGAACTTGTCATAACCCCTATGGCTGAGTTATCACAAGGTCTGAGTGTCCTTTCTTCTGGTGAGTCCCTAAGGTTGTTTGCCATGGAGAAAGAGAGAGAGGACAGAGTGAAGGGATGAAGCTCAGTTGCAAGCTATCAAAAAACTGCAGATACAGGACAAAGTACGTAGGTTTATATACCCCTAAGTACAAGTACCATAGCAGTTGTGACACATATCCACAGTGATCAATGAAATGATCAGTGAAATAAATAAAGGGAGACAAGTCACCCAGTGTCATCTGATGGGGGTAGCAAGGGGAACAAAGGCTATACTGGCTGCACAATCAATGCACAGCAAGGAGCCTGACACCAGAACTATAGTACAACATGTGAGCAATAAAAATGAGTCATACGGAGCAAGAAAGAGACAAGTCGTCCATCAGTGAGGGCAGTGGGATACTGGATCAAAGGGGCAATGCAGTCTCGACAGGTATTGGAAATACCATGACAGCTGGAGATCCAAACATCCCTTGAAGCATGCATACCCCTAAGATGGCGACGATTATGAGAGATGCAACCAAGCACATGACACACATGACCACAACAAGGTGAAAAAGGAAAGACCCCTGTACAAGGTGTAACACATTGGTGGTCACACATCCATTATGGTTGGACTTGGATGAGTATTTGGCCCCAGGTCAATGTCAATTCATGTCTGGCTCACTTGATTCTGACAGAGCCTGCTTAATATACAGCACAAACTTGTTAGCCATAACAGCTGATTCAACATGACCAAACTTGCCTGGTGTGTGTGCTTCAGGGCAGATTTCAGCTTTCCATCTTCATCTGCATATTCTGAGTGGTCCTGTAGTTCAGTTGTGTACTCATTCCCTGAGTGCAGATCAGGGTTTGCTGCAAATACAAGTTACAGCAGGAAGCTCACTGCTCAGGGATGTTGGCATTTTCTTTGAATTGGATAGGGTGGGAAAATAAGTGTCTTCATCAGCTTCATCATCGGAATCATGGCCGTTGCTTTCCTGCCAATTATAGTCAGTTAGTGCTTTATTTTGTGAACAATGCACTGGGGTCTTTGCATGGGCTGGAGGTGCAGAGAGCCACTCACTATGGGAACCATCAGCTGGTGGGGGATTTCAGCAGGAACAAGAAGGGAGTGGTGTCTTGGCATGGTTTTGCCTCCTGCCAGATACCTGAAGACCAGAATTGCATTAGTGCTGATCTGTCATGCATGAAAATCACACATGGCACACCTTTTTAGCAGAGGGACCATCTGTTCCAACATCACTCGCCTCAGCCTCACTGTGATCATCCAAACTGTCATCCACACTGTCATCTGTGCTATCATCTGCCACTCCCTCTTCCTGCACTTTACCCTTGCCCTTGACATTTTTCCTTCCAGGATTCTTTTTGCATTTGGGGGCAGGTGTCTTTTGGTATTTCTGCTGCCTCACAACCTGGAGGGGTGCCAAAGTTCGATCCACCAATGGCTGCAGCTTGCCAGATTGATTGATCCATTTCTGAAATCCAAACACATCATTTGGATGGGATTCCTGTCACTTGTGCCAAAAGGACAGCAGCTGGGTAGCTGTTGTTGTCCACATGTGACTTGGGTTGCAGTTGAAGGTAAATCCTTCAGGAAGATGGCAGGCTGCTATCATTTCCACTTGATGATGACCAAAGTTCTTGAACAGCACTGCTGACAAGGGATTTCTGCATGCTAATCCTGATAGCACTCATCAGAGATTGAGGACACTAAATACTCTGGCCACTCATGGTAGTGAGCAGTCACAAATGCACAAACCATTTTTTGTAGTTGATCCCAGCTAAGGCCCACAATTTCTCCTATCCAAATCTCTCCACTGGCATTTTTCACCAATTTCATGGAGTCAACCTTGCTGGTTCTCATTGCTTTGGCCACTGTCTTTTTCCAAGCACATTCAGGACTTGACTTGCCATCATGCTCAGGCAGTGTTCCTGGTTCCTCAAATGTTTCCCCAAGGTACTCTCACCAGCTTCCTTCCAGTGTGTGGACATCATTGAAGGGGATTCCATCTGTGATTTTGTTATTAAAGTCCATACTGTCATTGCATGAGTCTTACCTAGGCCTAGAGGAGAATATGGTGGACTCATGTGCATGCCTGTATAGTTCCCTCCTCATTTTTCCACCCAGCCATACACACTATGCACATTCTGCAATACCTCCACATCTCCATTGCACAAAGTTTCAGACATACTTGTACCCATACTTGGCTGCATTCCTGGGAACCAGGATAAATTGAAGACTGGGAAGTTGACCTCATACAATTGCACCTTGCTTTTGTCTCTGGCATGGGGCCTTCCTGCCCATTCCACCTTTCCACTATATCTTCAGCTGCAGCCAATTGTTCCTCCATCAAGTCATCCTGAATAAAAGCCATCAACTGATACTGTTGGATCTGCTTGCTTCCATGGGTATCACCTTCTTCTACTTTCATTTTTGCAAGCTTCTCCTGTATTTGCTCTTGGTACAATTTGCAGACCACTGCCCACAGAGTATTTGTAACTGGATCTAAGGGTAATGTGGGGCTTCTTTGAACAGAGGGGATTTTTCAACCAATCTTGTATTAGCTACAAGGGTGCTTTGAATTGTGAGCATCCAAATCAGAACTTTTAGAGCATACCTTGCACTTGGTCTGGACTTTGCTCCCTCTCAACTCCATGTTCCTGTCCAATCACTGCATCTCCTCTCATATGGATAGCAGAACTGCAGGCTTCTTCTTCTTCCCTGCTTGCCTCCATTCCTGGCATTGGTGCCCAAGGATCTCCAACTCTTCCACTTCAAATGTTTCTTCCTCCCTTTCCCCCACATCTGATGGTTCTATGTCTCACTCACCATCAGCATCATCTCTTTCTGTTGTCACACACCAAAGGTGTTTGGTGAGGTGGACATGGATACAGCTGATGAATGGAGATGAAGACCATAGCCCTCATGCAAAGAAGGACAGCCTAGGAATGTTGGCAGTCATCCCTCACACAAGAACAAGTCATCAGTGCCAGAGAAAAAGAAAGGGAGCAGGTTAAGCACTGGCTAAAATTCTTAAGTGCCCATGTATGGCATTCTGGTTTTTGACATATCTCTGCTGTTTCTGCAGATACCAAGACCATTCCCACACTTGCTTGTAGTGCTCAGCCACATGATCTTACCTTCCAAAATTGGAAAGGATTTGTGCACTCCACACATTTCTACAGCACTCCCTCCAAAAGATGCTCATTTCACTAACTTCTTCTGATATGGCCACCTCTACATCAATCATTTTGCTTGTCCCCTTTGCTAGGGACCATGGCTACATATATCTACCAGGAGTTCCTACCAGCTTCCATCCTGAAGCATCCTGGTACATCCCACCCTTGTCTGTGCCCTCTCAGCCCATCCAGCTTGGACAGTGTGTTCTTTTTGTCAGTATGAACTCTAGGATGTTCTTTGGTCACCTCAGGTCTGTCATTTGCTTGGGAAGGTCTTATGTGCTCATTTCAGTCTCTCTGGTCCAAGAAGCATATGGATCCATCCTCCCTCTCCCTGCATTGTCTTCATACCAGTCTCATCTGTCATTCTTCCAAGATTGTGACAGCTACAGTATAATCTACTGTTCTCCACTCTCCCTGATCACATCCATGACAAGTATGATGCACATCTTGCCTCCTTGTTGCAAGATACAGCAGAAGACACTCCCTATTCATCCTCTCTTCCAACAGAGCCTTGTTCATGAAGTTTTTATTTGCTTCACTGAGAGGATGGTTTAGGGGGGAAAGTTGCAATCCCCTATGCTCCTGTCACCCCACAGACCCCAAAGCTTGACCCCTGTTGACATCTGACTCACCCTGTCCACTTTTGGATGTACTATATCAGCATCAGATCAGCACTGCCTCTCTGTCATCCCACCTTGGCCTAGAAGTGATCTCTTTGAGATGTGACATGCACAGCCTCCCCCTAATGTGATTCCAGTGTGCTTTCCCAGTTCCTGACATCACTTGACTCATACTTTGATGTTCTGACTGTCTTTGACTCACCTATTGCCAATACTTACCAATCTTTTGACTTTGCTTACTGATTCTTCACTTTTTGGCTTGCTAATCCTTACCAATGCTTACCAATGCTTTCCAAGATGATTACCCATCACTTACATTCCTTACTCATCAGTTACCAATCACTTACCAAGTGTTTACACCTTGTTTTCCATAGGGCAACGTCCCTGTACTGTATATAAAGTCACTGTACTTAGATAGCAAAAAAGAAGAAGACATCAGAGATCCCCTCTTGCTTGCATTTTATCATCACTCAGTAATTCATTCAGCAGCTTTGATAGTTGAGACTTTATTAAGGGTCTAACTATTGTCTACTTTGCTTATCCTTGTCTATCATCCATATAGCTTCACTCCAAGCCCTCCCTGAGCTCAGTGCAGCTTAGGAACATTGAATTAAGTCATCATCCATCCTTCTGTAGGCTGACAGCAGTCTACCCTATCGCATTCTCTCACATTCCTGCTTCTTCTTCATCAGGAGCACCCCCAACCCTCAGCACTTGTCTTTGAGTGTTGTAGCTCACAAAAACCCTCCCAAAGAACAGGTTCTACCATCTAGGTACCACATAGGCACACCACCACTCACTCTTTTTGTCTTTTGTGTTGGTTTTGGTTGGTTTTCACCACTGAACCACACTTTGGCTCACACTGTCTGATCCCAGGCCTCTGATTCATACTGGGACTCATGGAGTATGATGTAGTATGATGTATAATGGTGTATAATAGATGGTTGGCTACTAAGTTTTTTCATGCCCTTGTTTGGTCTCAATGCATGTCAGTACTAGTGTGGTCATGCCAAGGAATTCATTCAGACCTCCATGAAGCAACTGAAATATCCAATCAGGCTGATCTCTTTGACAGGATCCCACCCAAAGGCTGATTAGCTCCCAGTTTGCATCTGGGCTGTCAGTTGGCTTGCCCAATCATATCCATACTTATATTGATACTGAACATCTCGTTTCACCTTCATCAGCTAATATAGCATCCAAATTCACCATCATAATCCAGGCAAAGCACCCAGGTAATGTTGCAGCAGGAAGGGAATGTGTGGGCAGGGATTGAGCAGTAATAAGAAGGCAGCACCATGCATTGTGCAAGGCCAGTGTAGTTGCATTTGTATTTATGCCCTGACATGTGTTAAGGTACTGACATCAATAGAGCTAAATGATAAAGTGACTTGCACTAGTGGTAGCATTTCTAACAACTGACCTCATACTGTGAAATCAGCAACCTCCAGATGGCCAAGGGAAGCACTCAAAAGGGTATGAGAATGATTGGTCCTACCCTGGGCCATAGGGTGAAGCAGCTGGAAGTCAAGACTTGGAGAACTGGAGGTAGATATAGATTGCAATTGGTAGAAGTCATGATCAAACAGCCAGATCCAACAACCCCTGTCCATTCTCCCCAATCCTCACCATCCAAGCATTCAAGGTCTCACTCCCACAAGTACTTTGATACATGGGCAGATTCAGCCTTTGATGGACATGAAAGCATGAGCCCACTGGTCCAACAACTGATGTTACTGCAGAAAAAGGTATGCAGCAGTTTGCCAACCCAAAAGCAGACTTCACATGGTGTGTCAGATGCAGAACAATCACATCCATGAATGGGTTCCATGGAAGGGGGAGTTCTTGAAGGTACTCCTGGAGCTGGAAGCCTCCCCAGAGCCAAGGAACTGCACCTGGTGTGGCAATGATTGGGTATACAGACATCCAGATTGCTTGCATCAGCCCCTATTCTGCAAAGAATGTTGCCAGAAGAGTCATGAGAGCCTGCCTTTCCACAGGATCCAACAGTGGACAGGGGACTTCTATGAGGAATCTGCCCTCCACATGGTGAGAGATCAGTTGGTTGCCCAGAATTACATTCACATCAAGACCCACAGACTGGTGTTCAGTTGCACCTAGGACATGGTGGAGCACCCTGTCCCCATGCAATTGCACAAGCCCAGCAAGCAGCAGGTGAACCTCTGCCAATGGATGATCAAGAGTGGGAAGATGTGGAAGATATCAAAGAAAACCCAAAGCACCTCCATCCTCCAGTGGGGATCAAGATATCTCACTGTTGCAGATGTCACAGGTGTTCATTTCATTGTAGTGAATTGGTGTGAATGCAAGACTGCAGAAACCCAATACATACAGTTACTCAGAGCCAAACTATTTCCCTCAATGTTTGAGAAGCCAAGCACTGTATTCACATTTGCAGTTCTGGATGACTTCCTGAGGGACAACCTGGAATGTGGAATGTCCAGTATGAACTATTACAGCAAGTTGCATCAGATCACATCCAGTGTGTTTCCACACCTCGTTCCAGTAAGATTTGGTATTTTGGTTCCAAGTGTTGGAATGTCTGAAGGGTCAATCAGGATAGATACCATGAGCTTCTACAGGTTGCATGGAAATGACAATACCTCAAGCTACTTAAATGGAATGGATTCCATAGGGACCACCAGGTCAGCAGAGAAAGGTGGACTGGCATTATGTTGTGCAGCATGCCCCCAGCCTGGAATAAATGTTGATACCAATGAGGATTTGGACCAGTAAGCAGCTCCAATAATGCAATCCTCATATGCTGACCTTCTCCAGCTGGCAGTTCACCTGCACAGTAGTAATGGATGGAAACTTTAAAGCAGAACACATGCATGAGTGGAAATCTGAAGATCAGGTGTGGTTGATGGATGGACTAGGTTATATGGTGACCAATCCACACTACATGGACTATTTGAAGGCCACTCCACATATCGCAGAGGTATGAATTCATTCAACCTGTGCAAAACATGATCTGAGCTCAGGCACAGAAATCCACCTGCAACAACCACAGAGCTATCAGTCAGGCAAATGCAGCCCATGGAAAGCTTCATGTGACTGGAATTGGGGCAACTGCATGCACATGGCATGGATGCTTTTATCTGCATTGTGTTGTTGACTCCCAAAAAGGAGAAAGGTATGAGGTTGAATCATCAATTTTGACACCTGCTGATGGTGCTGCAGACAGTTGAACAAGTGGTTTGCTTCTATGACATTAACTGCTCCTACATGACAAATCTGCAGAAGTGTGTGGGTTGAAGTGAGATGATTGATATCCTGTCATCACTTTGGATTATCCCTGGAATTGGCATATGGCATGTGCATGGGCACAAGAAGGAATGTCATGCATGGTATGCCCCACTGTTCATCAAGGGGGCTGGATGGGTAGATGGAGAAATCATTGAAATGTTGTGGTCCATCCTTAACATGGCATCCACATCTGCATGTGGGATGACCTCACCACATCACCAAGAACTGCTGGATTTCCAGATGAATGATTCCAACTTCATGAAGATGATTCAGATTGGTTAGTCTGAGGATCCACTTGCAGCACACTCTCTGACATCCAAGATTAAGTGGATAGCCTATCATGGAAGTTCAAAGCAGCTTGAGCAGCAGCACCATTGGCAAGGCAGGCATATATAAAGCTAGATGAAGCCTTGACTGCAGAGCAGTGAAACAGCTGCAAATGCAAGAGATTCATGCACTGCATGATCATGTTGATGACCCATCTGTCATGGACATCTTCAAATTTCAATTAAGGGCAGGTATGGTGTCTGCCTTTTTGGATAAATGCAAAATACTGACATCACAAGAAGCACCAACAGTGCATGCCATCAAACTAGCATTATTGGAGGAACCAAGACCTAGCAGAAGCCCACATGGAGCAGCTAGTTGGCTAGCATGCAGTTTATGCTTAGAAGAGGCCATAACCTCACTTCACATGGACAGAAAGGATGTCAGGGAACAGGCATCAGAATTGAAAAAATTGGCTATGGCATGCCATGCTGATCACATTGCATCTGAACAATCGGGTTTTATCGTGGATGCTGCAATTTACTTGAAGCTGCACCTTGAAGCAGGCTCCAACACTTCCACCAGCAAATCTGTACAGCAGACTGCATTTCTTGACACAAATTCAGAGCAGGATTATGCTTTGGATGATGGTTGGCTGGACAATGTGGGGGATGAGTTGCCCACTTGAGATGGAACCCTGGCAGGACTGCAGGACAAATTGCCACTTCCATCTGCTCTTGGCATTGATGCATGTCAAGCTTGAGGGCTTCAAAATCTTGCAGAAATGGAGCTGAAGCTTTGCACAGGTCAAGCTAATGATGTGCTACATGGCCTCCATCTTACATTGGCAGACAAGGTGGCTGTCTTTTGGGGGGTGGTGCACACAGCTAAGAGCTATTCTATGAAAACTCAGGCCTGGGATATGATCTGCACTATCAATGTCTCAGTAAAAAAACAGGCCACAATTTATAATTGATGCAGAGATGCCATGGTTGTACTTGACATGGGTGCAGATATCTTAGAATGTTATCAGGAGCTTCATAAAGAAGACCTGGCTGTGCAGACAGCAGCCTTCTCCCAAAATGCACAGGAGCACTGCAGAACCCATCTTCCATGGTTTTGGTCAATTGATGTCCCATGGGACACAGAATCAAAGAGTTGGATGTCTGAATGTATGTTGACCTTACTGTTCAACAGTGCTGTAAGGTTGATGAACTTCTTCAATTAGTTTATCACATTCATTGGCTGTGAGCACAATCTGTCAAAGATCATTGGGAAGAAGAGGAAGAGCTTGTAATATCAGAATTTCAATGGGCTATAAGTTTCTTCAGATTTTGAGCAAAAGAATGGCATAAGATACAGATGGGAAGCAGTGCTATTGGAGCTCCTGGGGTGCAGTGTTATGCAGTGAGGCAGAGGATGATGTATTTGAGGTTGGCCAAGCATGCTGAATGCAAATGGCAGGCCATGAATGCAACTGATATTCAGTTTGTTCTGGAGAAAGATTTGTAGTTAATTGTTAACTTAATGTGAACCTGCAGTTTCTGTTCCCTGCCCTTGCATTCTGCCCTGTCGCTGATGGGCAGGTCAGCAGGTACTTCGCAGGAGACATCCAGTGGCAAGCTAGCCCATTCATTCACCTTTCACATGTTTTATTTCCATTGTGGATATGTCTGGTATGACATGAGTATGTATGTCATTTGTCTTGAAAGGCTCATGTGTCCATGGGCTGAGATGAACAGCAACAAACCATTGTTGGGAAACAGAATATTTATTGCTCACTACAGAGGGTGAATTGGTCACTAGTGACTGGCTGAATGCCCTTGGTTGTATTTCCATCTGCTGAGAAATATTTATCTGCTCATTTGCCAAGCTTCTGCCCATCAAAATACATTGTCTCCTGCAATAGCAGAATGCAATGTTGTCCCTGAATTGAACCTTGTGAATCTCACAATCTGCTTGTTTGCACATGTCCCACCTGTGGGCATACCTTGGATCCTATGTTAGCACAACAAGAATATTGCTTTGCATTTGCATCCAATGACCAATTGCTCTCAGCCTTGCATCTTGCTCAGTCTGCTTATTTTGAAGGGTTCCATCTATCAGGATCCATCAAATGCCATGTTAGCAGGTCAAGACAGTCCATATCAACCTTGCATATTGTGCAGGCTGCTCATTTGGAAGGGTTCCATCTATTGGGATCCACAGAATGCTGTTTTCACAGGCTGACATCTTTCTTTGCATTGTTATCCTATTATTAGCTGTTATCTTGTTTTGTAACTCCCAAGTGAATGCTGTAAATAGCATAGCCCACTCATTCACCAGGTGTCTGTCTATTGGGATTCATCAGTGGCCATATTAGCAGACTCAGATGTGTTGGCCAAATCAGACTATTAATTACATTTGTGTCAGATAGCAGGTTGCCATTGCATATCACATAGTCTGTTCATTTGCAAAGGTTCTGTCTATCAGGTTCCATCAGCTCCAGTTTTAGCAGAATGAGACCATCCCACTATCTCATTTTTTAAGTTTCAAGCTAACTATTCTATGTCACAAAGCCATGCATTTGCTAAGCTTCCACCTATTGGGATACATTAGCAGTTGTTTTAGTAGAATGAGATTATCCTTCGCAATTCTGTTGGCTGTCTAGCCATTATTGTCTTTTTCTCACTCTTAAATAAAGGTTAAATATATGATGTGGCACAAGTGGTCAATTAAAATGGAAATACAAAATAACATCATATGTACCATGGAGGAGTAAAATGATAGATGGCCTTGTTCACCCTGCTGTCCTATCCACCCTTGTCTCATCTGCCAGAGGCCCTAAGAGATCAACTGAGATTGTCACCCAATGCTCATCCATATACCTGTTATGCTTGAGTGTGGTGACTTCTTCAAATGGAATAGGCATGAAGTGTGTGAGGTGGGAGTCTACAGGCTGAAACTTGTCATAACCCCTATGGCTGAGTTATTGCAATGATCTGACAGAGGTTCTGTCTGCTGGCAAGTCCCTGAGGTTGTTCACATGGAGAGAGAACAAGGATTAAAGTGAAGGGATGAAGCTCAGTTGCAAGCTATCGAAAAACTGCAGATACAGGACAGAGTATGTAGGTTTATATACCCCTAAGTATGAGTACCTGTAGCAGTCACGACAGACGCATTGTGATGCATATCCACAGTTACAAACAAACTGATCAGTGAAATAAATAGGAGTCATGCAGGTGTCAATGATGGGGGTAGGGAGGCAACAAAGGCTATACCAGCTGGTGCAATCAATGTGCAGCGAGGAGCCTGACACCAGAGCTATAGTACAACATATGAGCAATATAAGTGAGTCAGAGACGAGTCAGAAACAAGGAATGTAACAAGTCATCCATCAGAGAGGGTGGTGGAACACCAGATCACAGTGGCAATGTGGTCTCGACAGGTATTGGAAATACCTTGACAGCAGGAGATCTGAATGTTCCCTGGAGCATTCAAGCCCCTAGGATGGTGATGACCACCAGTGACGTGACAAGGCACATGATGCATGTGACTGTGAGAAGCTGAAAAAGGAGAGACCCCTGGCAGAAGTGTAACATCACCCCCCCTCTAAGGTCCTCAGACCCTTGAGGATGGGCCAGAAGTCATGTTGGCAGGGTGAGTGGATAGGGGTCAGCGAGTAGTATAGACATGGGAACACGTCCAAGAGGTGATGGGCAACGATGGTGATGGAGTTGGTGGTTCTTCAAGGGCCAGAGTAAAGTGGGAGCCACATCCATTGCAGCAAGACCAATGTCCCAGGTAACGACACTGGTAGCACGCATGTTGATAAAGGACATGGTTCGAGGGGACTGGCAACTGCCCTCCAAGATAGAACCAAAGTTGGTCTGCAGGGATGGGGATAAAGGGAGATGCAGGGAGAGGGTTGGTGGAGTGGACAGCATTGTAATAGTTCTTGTGCACTCCTGCCCATGATGCATCTTGTAACAGGACCTCCCAAGTGGAGTTGTGAGTCCCTGTCCCGAGGCAAGCACCAACTTCTTTAAACAACTCTCCTGAGTAGATGTACCCTAACTCTACAGTGTGCCATGCCTTCTCCTTCTCTTGATCAGGGATATCTTCTTTTAATTTTACTGAAACCGATGGTTCCTCTTGCTTTGGTTTGATACAATCAAGAATACAGGAAGCCACAGGTGCCAAGAACTCTCCTATCTGTTGGCGTCGTAAATGATGATAAGCCCCACCTGTCACAGCTTCGGCAAGATCTGAGGAAGCCTTCTCCAACATGTCAATCATGATTACTTCCAACAGCAGCACGGTTCCAGTGAGTTTCCTCATGTGGATCTTGGATACCAACCCATTGATTACATCTGACACTCTGTAGATTTGAGACAACATCCCAAAATACTCAACCTGTTCTGGTGAGCACCCATCAATGTTGTCCCTGTCATGGAAGACATCAAGCACCCTAACAACATCCAAGTAGTCACTTGCTGAGATTGGTAATCGCTGCTGGTCAAGCCAGGCAGTGGCGGTGGTCACAAGGAGGTTGAGGGCGGTGCATTGAGCACCGTTGGAGTAGGTGGTGAAGGCAGTGCAAAAGTTGGTAGGTTGGGGAGCATTGGTGGTACCAGAGGTGGCTGCTGGCATATCGGGGTCATTGTCAGCTCACACCTTACCCTTTCCCTTGCGGCTACTGTCCCTACTGGGAGGGACTCTGACCAGGGGAGCAGGGACACATCTGACTGAGAACCCCTGGAGTGGACGTGGCTCTCGAGCCCTGGCGACAGGGGGTGATAGCACATGGGGTTGAGAGACAGGGCAAGGAGAAGCTGGAGACATGAAGGCTGGTTGGGGATGACGGGGGAGAGGTTGGTATATAGATGTTGACTGGGGGAACAAGCCCGTCGTCGTTGGCGTAATAAACAGATTTGTTGGGGGTGGGGCAGTCGGAGTAGTCATTTTCAGTGTTAACAGATTGAGGGGAGTCCATTTAGTTGCATAGGTGTTGAGCAAGCTTGTACTGGTCAAGAACTTTGGAGGCATGCTCTTTTATGTGTTCCTTGGGCTCCCAAGTATTTGACAAATGTGGGAACCCTTTCCACTTGACCAGGTACCATCACTTGCCCCTATGACCATCAACCTTGTGATTGATGATTGATTTGACCTCCCACTCAATTTCATCATCCACCAACTCGGGAAGAGGTGCTGCAGGCGCAGTTCCATAAGTATCATTTTCAGTAAAGGGGAAGATCCAAGAGGTGTGGAACACAGGATGTACCTTCCACATTGGTGGTAGATCCAACCGGAAGGCAACAGGTGATATGACCTGAGTCACCTTGAAGGGTCTGAGATGTTGGGGCACAATTTTGTCGCACTGGTTTCTGACATGAAGATGCCTGGTATCCAGGAGGACTTGATCTCCTACCTTGGGTGCAACATAAGACCCTTTTGAGCACAAATGCATCAGGTCCTGTGCTTTCTTGTGTGTGAGGACTGTGACATCTCGACTTGACACCAATCATTCTAATCTTTCATCTACCAAGGGGACTGCAGTGAGCTGAACCTCTGGGTAGGGGGAGGGATTGTAGCCAAGGAGCAACGAAAAGGGTGTCATTTGATGAACTGAATGTACCCAAGAATTGTGAGTGAACTCAGCAGAAGGGAGCCTGGCAGCCCACGAGGTAGGGGTTTCCACACAGTACAGGTGCAAATACCCTTCCACTTCTTGGTTTATGCATTCGCTTTCTCCATTAGTCTGCAGGTGGTATCCAGTGGAAAGCTTGGTTTTGACCCCTATTGCCTTGTAAAACTCCTTCGTAAAGGAAGAGGTGAACTGGGGTCCACAATCTGAGATGACAGACTCTGGGATTCCATATCGAGAATATATGAACTGATGGAACAGCTGGGCGATCCCGACAGGAGTCAATCATTTTGTGGCACAGAACGAACAGGGTGGCCTTTGTAAGGCCCTGATCAACAACTGTGAGAATAGAGTTGTACTTCTGTTCTCCTGAGACGGGGAGATCTGTAATAAGGTCCATAGATATTTGCTGAAATGGGAACGCGGTTTTGGGGTTTTCAGTGCAGGACAAGCTGGCAGAATTGGTGGATGTGTGATGACCTTGGTAGTTTGACAAACCAGGCATCCTGTAATGTAAGCTTTGATGTCCCTTCCCATACCTTCCCACAAAACCTCCTTTCTCATTTTAGCGAACATAGCTTTCTGTCTGGGGTGTCCTGTGGACTCGTGGTCATGGTATGATCACATGCAATGTCAACTGATGGTCAGGGGGAATATACAACTGTGTTGTTCCATATCTTTTTGTTCCATCATCTGCGATAGTGATGTTTTTATCTGGTTCTGGACCTGTAGAGACCTTTGATGTGTCGTTCTTGACACACTCATACAGATTGGCCGATATCGCAAGTACTCCTCTGGCTCCTTTGACTGGTTCCTCAGAAGGGTGAGCATCAGGCAGCTGATTCCCCTTTGGCTTTTCCTCATTAGGGTGGGAATACAGCTTGGAGTTCAACTTTGACCACGATATCCTGGCCAGAAGGTGTCCTACCCTGCACAGATGGTTGATTTTTAGCTGTTTTTGTAATTTTGTAATAGAAAACGAAGGTGAAATGAGGTGAATTTGGGGACCCACCCCCTCTGAAAGCCAAAGGTCTGAGGGGAGCTTCGCTTGTCCATGAAAGAGTGTCAGCAGGGACCTGGAGGTGACCAGCCTGCCAGGAGAAATGAATGGGATACGACTGGACCATGGCGGCCCAGTGGGCTTGATGCAGGGTGAGCTGCTGAGGCTCCTGGTAGTACTCCAAGTTCTTGTGGTCAGTGAAGACCACAGTAGGTTCAATGGGGGAAAGAAGGTATGGGTGAAAAGCCTTGAGTGCACAGATAACAGCAAGCATTTCCAGGTCATAAACCTGGTAGCGCTGTTCTGCACCAACGAGGGATTGGGAGAGGTAAGAACAGGGGTGCCACTCATTGTCGGCTCCTTTCTGTGTGAGGACTGCACCAGTTCTGAGTTTGGATGCATCCATGAACAATGCGAAAGGCTTCGAGAAGTCCAGAATAGTGAGGACCGGAGAGGAGCATAACAAAGATTTCAACCTCTCGAACATGGCACTGCATTTGGGAGTCCATTGATAAGAGACCCCTTTCTTTGTAAGGTCATGGAGGGGACAAGCGATGCTTGAAAAGGAAGGGATGAATTTCCAGTAGAAGTTGCAGAACCCTAGGAAGTGGCGAAGGCCCATAAGATTGTCAGGGGCTTCCCAAGTACTGATGGTGTCAGTCTTCGTTGGCAAAGCCTCTATATGCCCTTGTCCTATGATCATTCTGAGGAATTTGACTTCTTTGGCCTCGAAGACACACTTGCTAATCTTGAGGTGCAGACCTTCTTTTTCACAGATCTTCAGGAACTCACAAACCCGAGTTTGAAGTTCTTCCTTGGTTTTTCCATGGATCACCACGTCATCCATATAACCTACCTGTTTTCCTTGTTGGGAGTCAAAGGTTTGATCCATGTACCTTTGGAAAGAAGGAGGGGAGTTACACTGCCCGAAGAACATTACTGTAGGTTCGAACAGGCCACAAGGGGTGATAAATGCCCCTTTCCACTCATCTCCTTCTTTGACCCTGAGGTTAGTGAAACCCCAACGAATGTCAAACTTGGCATAATATTTTGATTCCACCAGCTCATCGAACAGAGCCTGGGCATTCAGCAATGGGTGTGTGTCCAGGATGGTGAATGAATTTAAGTAGTGATAATCTTGAATAAGTTGCTTCTTCCCATCCTTCTTTGCCACAAAGAACACCAGTGCTGCTTGAGGCAAGGTCGATGGCCAGATCTTTTTGCATTTTAGGTTCTCTTCCAAGAACTCATCTAGGACTTTTAGTTCATCAGGAGACATGGGATATACTGTAGCTTTCTTTGGTTTGAAGTCCTCACAAAGTCATATTTCAGTGATCCAACCTGGGGTGGTGCACTGGGAGCAGGGATATTGTCTTCTGAGAACACCCTTGCGAACTCTTTGTATTCTTCTGGAAGCTTGACTTCCTCCTTCATCGCAGCAAGGGCTGCCTCTAGTTCTGTGGAAAGAGTAGTTTTGTTAACAACTGATGGGTGGTTGGCCTGTCTCCTGTTTCTCCAATCCTTGATTAGGAGGATTGGTTGCCTGTCCCTCATAGGTCAGGGACTACCTGTTTGATGTAAGCATCAGGTTTCTGAAGTAGGAACATACCCATCATCCCAGCATGATATCCTACCAGTTTCCCAGTTCATGTGTGGTTTGAATTCCTTTAAGAATGGCATTCCAAGGAGAATGTGTTCCTTTCCTACTAGCGGACCGACATGTAGCATTTGACCCAAACTACCCGATTCTTGATGATTATCCGAAGGGTTACCTTGCGAGTGACCCACTCCACATCCTTTCCAGGTAAACGAGGTCATCTTGAATTTGCTTTTGACTCGGTATGTCAGAATACCGATCTTCTGTACGATTCGCTCCAATATCAGGGAGACTTCGGCTCCTGAATCAATACATGCTATAACTCCTGCATTGTAGTCTGGCAAGGCGACTCTTCCAATCAGCGAACAGGATCGCATAGTCGATTCATCATATATAGAAGTACATCTAGCAGATAACACAGAAACAGGACTGACTGTAGCAGGAGGATTGTCAGTCCCCTTTAAAAATCCACCCCAAACTTCTTCCTTTCCTCTGCCATTGCTTCATGATTTCCTGATATACACAGTCCTCATGCCATCCTCCAAGAGGACTATGCGGACCTGGGGAAGTTGTTTGCCTTTGGATTTGCAGTCATGCTTGTAGTGACCTTCCGTTCCACAATTGAAGCATTTAATTTCCAAACCAGAATGTCTAATGTTCCATTTATGTTTGTCAACATCCATCACATCAGGATCTCAGGAACCTCCATGGTAATGAATAAATTTGCATTCATACCGAGATTCCTTCCCTTCTAGGATGTGCTTCATCATGATCATGGTTTGAGCTTCTCCCATGCACTGTATCCACTCGATGACTGTGGAAGGGGCATGTCCAGAATTAAGAACCCAGTCATGATACTCTTTGTTTAATCCTTTTCCGAAGAAGATCCCTGCTTCATGTGACTCTTCCTTGAGCTGAGCCTTGTTGACAAGCCCCATAAACTCAGCTATGTATGCTTCAAGTTCACGTTTGCCTTGAGAGATGTCCAAAAGGTGAAGTATTGCGAGAGCAGTTTGATTGCCAGACTCGAAAGTAGCTTTGAGATGCTCAACGAACCTCTGGAAGGTATTGGTGTAGTAGATTGTTCCGTTGAGAAGCTTGTTTTCATTTTGATAATTCTCAGCAAACGAAACTGCTGTGCCTTTCGTCATGTACATGAGGGCAAATGAAATCTTGAGCAACTCCATGTTGTACACATGCTTGTTCAGGTTCAAATATCCTTCGACCTGCATAACCCAGGTCTGAAGCCCATTGTGGCTTCCATTGTATTCTCTGGGACACCTGACATTAAACTCCTGTCCTCCATTGGGTGGGCAGCAATTGTACGTGTCATCAGGATCGGCTGGGGCCTTACCCTTACTGGACCCACCAATGGGGCCCTCTGGGGGAATTACCTTTCCGAAGTTCCTGGCATACCATTTGCATAATGCCGAGTCCATAGGCATTCCTGTTGGAAATGGGTTGCTATTCTGGGCATGCATCACCTTGCAAAGTTCTTCTGCCATAGCAAGTCTTTGTTCTTCCAACCTCTGTCTCAGTTCCTCTTTGGAAATGGTCCTTGTAGGCATTTCAGGAACTGACTCTCTGTGACCAAGTGTCATGGACATATCTGGTGACTTGCATGCTTCTTGTTCTTCCCTGAGGACTGATCTGAGAGAAGTATCAGACTTCTGATCATCTTCTTCTTCTGAACTAAGCACTGACTTCTGAACCCCTAAACTGGGATAGATAAGATAAGCAGGGATTTGATGCGGTAACTGAGGGTCCTAGTCTTCCTAATGGGATGGGCAGTAGCAGGGGATTCCTGCCGAAGCCCAATGGGATTTGGACAGAGGAGGGACTGGAGGTCTTGGTTTCTGAGGGTTAGACACTTTAACAGGAAGTGATAACGAAGGCTGAGGGAGGATTTATTTCTTCGAAAGAAACCTGTCAGTGCAGACTCTAGGGAGGCGATCTATTAAAGCCTAGTGGCTGCCTGTAGAGCAGTGGATTTGATTGAGGGTTGCAGGGGTGCCTCTCAATTTTGTTATCGTTTGGTAAGCGAGTTGAGGGGCGAGGGGAAAGTGAGTTAGTCTTTGCGCTGAGGGAGACTAATGAGCCTTTGTTTAGTAGATAGGGAAATGGTTTGTTGAAGTTCAGTAACCAGGGACAAGTAGACTTTCATGAAGAGGTTGACAAGTCCCAAAAGCTGCATAGAGTTTTTCAATTTTGTTATGCTCAAGCATGGTGACTTCTTCAAATGGAATAGGCACAAAGCATGCAAGGTGGGAGTCTACAGGCTGAACTTGTCATAACCCCTATGGCTGAGTTATTGCAATGATCCAACAGAGGTTCTGTCTGCTGGTGAGTCCCTGAGGTTGTTCATGCAGAGAGAGAACAAGGATTAAAGTGAAGGGATGAAGCTCAGTTGCAAGCTATCAAAAAACTGCAGATACAGGATGGAGTATGTAGGTTTATATACCCCTAAGTACAAGTACCGTAGCAGTCATGACAGACACGTCGTGACATGTATCCACAGTAACAAACAAACTGATCAGTGAAATAAATAGGAGTCATGTGGTGTCAACGATGGGGGTAGGGAGGCAACAAAGGCTATACCAGCTGGCACAATCAATGTGCAGCGAGGAGCCTGACACCAGAGCTATAGTACAACATATGAGCAATATAAGCAAGTCAGAGACGAGTCAGAAACAAGGAACGTAACAAGTCATCCATCAGAGAGGGTGGTGGAACACCGGATCACAGTGGCAATGCAGTCTCAACAGGTATTGGAAATACCTTGACAGCAGGAGATCCGAATGCTCCCTGGAGCATTCAAGCCCCTAGGATGGCGATGACTACCAGCGATGTGACAAGGCACATGATGCACATGACTGTGAGAAGCCAAAAAAGGAGAGGCCCCTGGCAGAAGCATAACAATACCCAAATATGCAGAGCCTCCAGCTTGCATGCCATCCTGTCCAGCATCTGCATGGTTTCATCCTGTTGTATTTGGAAGTCATACATTCAATCCTCATAGTATTGGTGGTGGGCCTCAGCATCACAGAGTTGACATTCCAAATCTTTGATTCACTCTTCAATTGTGTTGGACATTTGTGACACCTCAGTGATTGGGGCACAGACAGGTGACAGTGCACTGGGAGTTGCAGCAGTTGTGAGTTGGACAGGTGCTGCTGTTGTCAATGGGTGGGTGTCTGCTTTGAATACAAGGGTTAACTGCAATAATTAGTGTAAATGTAGAGTGATTAAACACACCTGCTGCCATAGATCCCTCTACCTCCTGTGCAACTGATGGGCCAGCCTTGATGATTGAATCTGCTTGTACAGCAGCTGGGATTGGGCAGGAATCCCTGCATTTGAATGCAGGAATATGAATCTCTAAATAAAATTTGAGTCAGTATAGATACATGGAATTGTGAACATACTGAGTGAAGATCCCTTGGGGATCATCTCTCCCTGGTTGGGGGGCCCAACCCCAGCATTGATGGCTTTGGAAGCCATCGAAACATGTCACTTTGGGGGACATTCCTTTGGGCTTTGGGATTCTTGGGCCTCCATCATCAGGGACAGACTTTGAGCTCACTTTTTTCCCCTGGCTCATGATGGATTCCATTGAGTTGGAGCAGCAATCCTGCCTTTGGCATGGCTACATCAAATCTTGTGACTGTCACATGGGAAGCAGGACTTCCCAGGGGTCTTGTAGCATTGGACCTTGCATCTGCAGCATGACTTGCAGGAATGGGGGTTGGGGGAAGGCATCCTTCTGGCAGCTATGGCAGCATGACCATATAGTCCATCCAACAGTGGACAAGGCTTGTGTTTCAATTGGCCTTGAGTGGGAACATCTTCATCATCATCATCATCAGTTTCTGCTGTTGCCTTCCTAGAGCAGGATTGACATCTGGATCGATGGGACATTGTTTTCATGGCAGCTTTGTGCTTCTGCCTGCCTCATGCTGGTTCTTCCTCATCATCCTCCTTCTCTGGCACCTCATCTTCACCCTCATCACCCACCTCCATCCTGTGCAAGCTATCCACTATCATTTGCTCCACCTCTGCCTCAGTTGCTTTCCATTTTCCTTTGTTGCTCATAGGCATTTTGGTCTCTTGAGTGGGTGGTGTTGGTGTTGGCACCAATGTGGGGCATAGGGAGGCCCAACTGGTGGTAGTTGTATCAATGCTTGACAATGTCAAGCCACTTGTGGTTGGCAACATTGGTTTTGGAAGGGGATAGGGTGGTCTTCCCCTCAGGCCATGGGTGCTCAATCAAGCTGAGGTCTTCATGCCACTTTAAGAATGTGTTGATGCTGATGAGGGTCATTGGAATCTCATCCATCCTAGTGATGAGGTCACATACAGCATCCTGAATGCATCAGTTAGTGAAAAAAATGTGATGACACTGATGCACTAGTTCATCATTTATCACCTTGATGGCACCTCTCCACTTCACAATCTTGTCCACCTTTCCCAGCTTGCTGCTTTCCATGATATCCTTGAAGTAAATTTGAAGGATGTGGTTGGCCATAGCATCAAGCTCAGGTGATTTCTTGAAGAGCTTGCAAGACAATGACAACAACATGTTTCTGATGATGAGATGATGGAGTAGTTTGATGGTGAGAGTGGTGATGGTGATTGGAGAGTGGAAGAGTCAGAGGTTAAAGACAGATGACAAGATATGTGGATGTCACATTTTTTATCCCACCTATGAATGAGTCCCATGGCATGACAGCAATACCAGTACAAGCCAATAATCCTGAATGCATATATGAAGCAGAGGCTCAGATAAAAATATGATGCATTGTTCTGGAATAGCATTGCTGTTTGTTTTGCATGTTTTCTGTCTGCTCCAATGGCAGAGCCTGGCTCACAGCTACATAGACCAGCACCTGAGATTCCAACTAAATAGGCAAATCATCCAACATGAAACACAATTTATAGTGGGAAATTCAGATACTCTATAGTGTGAGAGGTTCCACTTTCTTCATTTCTTGTCTTCCTGGGCCCATCTTATATTGTGACAGGGGGATAACCCAATTATGGATAGGCCCATCCATTTGTGGTGAGCTATCTATGATATGATGGATTGGCCTGTCTTATGCAGTGCCAAGGGTTTGTAATCCTGCAATGGACAGATCAGCCTGTCTTATGTTGTAACACTGGTTTTTGGAACCGTCAGTCCCAGACTGGGTCAGCCTGATTAGACCCTTTGTAGTCTCGGTGCCAGACATTTTGGGAAGGTGGTGGGAACTCCGACCTCCCTTCCCAAAACGTCTGGTCGAGCCTAGACCCCTTGTAACATTCCTGATGTATGACGAAGACCAGTTAAAACGGACAGTACAGATATGTGAATGAAATGATCCAGTACATGTCTGCCTCTGTGCTACCTGAAGATCTCTGACCAGTAAGTTACTTACAATGAGCTAACTTTTCTAACTAGTAGCTTTCCTCGATAAGAGTGGGAAGCAGGAGGGAACCTTGAAGGATAGCACTTGCTTGGCTGGTAACCGAACAGAGCGAAAAAAAAGAACATGAGACCATCGCGTGTTCTCTGCAGCATTGTACACAGCAAGGCGCTGTGCGACTTGCGCTGACCCCTTACCCTTCCTGCAGTCACCCCACAGCCCTGTATGATGGCTTCGCCGCTGGAACTCTCCTGTATGACTTGAGACTCAGCTACCAATTCCTGGAGACTAACTTCACGAAATACCTGTTTGCAGACATCGAGTTGCAGAGCGCACAGGGCATAGAATCCGTCAAACTCCAACCCAATGGCAGTGAATACTCAATTACTCAAGGTCAAGAGAAGAGCGACACTGTTTCGAAAGCTTTTGATAAGCCATTGTCTGTATCTTTTCAGCTACGCGTCAATCCTACCTCTCAGGTTCACGACTGACCCACGATAGGACATTGGAAACAGAGCCGCTCTATCTTTTTGTAAGCCGAAAGAGGCCGTGGTACTCTTGTTGTGGGGAAACGGTTTCAAAATCCATCCCATTTCGCTCCGTTGATGTCTGGTCCAAGCTGGATGGACAAGGTGAGCTCCGGATTATATGTAGCTCCTAAGCGGGGTCCTCAAATTCGCAGAGTTTCATCAAGTATGGGGCAAAATATCCATTAAGCTCGGCTTCCTGCCCAAACTCAGTCAGGCGTACGCAAAAAAAAAAAACAGGCGTTACACGATGAGTGCTGACGGAGGGTTTACAGGTTACGGTTCCGAGTGCACCCGCAAACCCGGTGCCTTCACAATCGACCACTGAGCAACCAATTGCTGGTCGTTCCACATCGGCTGTAAGTGGGAAACGGTCGGTACTGGACATCTGCTGATGGATGGCAACTAGCAGAATACAGCTCCGAGCGCAGGCACACGTATAGCTGATAAGCCTTACTCAGGACATGGTATCTATGAGTTTAACCTCTCCGGAGAACCAAGTATCGCCAGTGCCTCTGGCAGCTGCAGGGGCACAACGAATGTTGCCTACATTGAAGGTTCAGTTATCAATTGCGTAGGTATCAATCATTGCGATAGGTGCATATATGCTGATTTGCTTGTCAAACAGCGTAGGAAAGCAGAGTGAGCCTGGATGTGCGCAACACTTTATTGGAGGCTGATCTTTTTACAGGAATACTAGAGTGCGCTGGGTACCAGCGCAAATTTCCCTGGTCATACAATATAGGACTGCCCTCGTGTCATACACAATGACATCGTGGCGGTCTGGAACTTTTACGATCCTTGCCAGGTGAGCGTTGTCGCCCTAGCGGCGAGCGTTACTACGGTGTACCGACATCTCCCTTGTAGTACTTGAATAGTGAGGAATTCCGAGAGGTGATGATGAACATGGTTGCGAGAGTTGATGCACCGGCCGAGCCAAATTCCCTCCATCGCACTGACACATTAACCGAGTAAGTATTGTTGTTGGATCCCGCGGTGCGACAAACTCAAAAAAATCTATGCACGTCAAGGGAGGTCCCGCTTATCGCTCTAGCTCCTGTAATGCTGCCATTAAATGCTTTCTTCGGCCTTGGCAAGTGGGTTCTTGCAACATACCAGCGACTGTACGTGGCACTTTTGTGATGCCGAAAGCATCAGATGACTCACCGACCTTTCAGACAAGACGTTCCCACAAAGTTCATGGCTTACATCGCTGATTTGACACACGTACTGGAAATACTGTTTTCATTCACGGCTGGGATGAAGGAGAAGAAGCTTACTCGCATGGCGATTAAGCTGGCATATAAAGCCTACCTTGAATCGCAATGGGTAATGTACACCCACACAGAAATTAGGCATTTCCGGTGTTGGGCTGCGGCTCGTGACGTGGTTCTCGAGAAGATTACAACCATGATCCCTTCAGAGGACAGGGAGGATCGAGTTTCTAGGGCGCTTGAAAGGATGCCATCGGTTGAGTTGGAGAGAGATGAACAGTGGACGAGCGAAGAAATCTCTTGGTGAAGGCTGCGCTTTGATGCAGCCCCTTTCCCTGTCGTTTTGCGTACTTTCACTAGTTTATCTGTTGTATCGCAGTACTGACGCTACTCCTGTCATATCCTGCTGTATTTGCACGTCGTAGCCGATTTGGATCGGGTTTTTCCTGACTGACAAGTCCTCGGGCAGTTGAGCGTCGGTGTCAAACCGATCCGGAGGCGCCAACACGACACCCGTTTGCAACACATTGTCCACTTTACAACGCACTTCTTGCCTGGATTGCTGAAGGTTTACGAACAGAGCCCTGCAAGGGACACATCAGATGGGCCACTGACACGACCTGTACCAGGATCGGCAAGTTGAGCTAGCTTAGGAAAAGTAAACGGATTGGCGTGTATTCGAAAATTTCTGTTCTACATGAGGGCGAAGTCGGGCGCTCTCGGCGGTGGCAGTTGCAGACTCGTACATCGTGGAGCACTGTACCTTGAATGTACCTGCAGCAGGAGTTGATTTCCAAAGGTCAATTCTGGCTGTGCTAAGCGTCAGATTCCTCCGTGATTATAGTACGTTACAGTCCCACCTTCAGAATCCTCAGGTGTGACCCACAGTGATAACGTCTGGGCCGAGACTACCGTAAATGTAAATGGACTATGCGGGCTTCGTTTCGGTCAATTGGAGGGTGGGGCCCTGGGGTTTCATGTCGTTGTGGTGGAGTATGGCCGGTATTGGAAAGAAGGGTGAAGGGTCACCTGCAACGTGGGGGCCAACAACCTGCCCACAGTACTTCTTGGGCGCCTAACGACAGCATGTAAATGCACAGGAACCTCGTAGTCGCCCACCATCTCGAGCCATGTCTTTGCCTCTACAGCTATCCTGTACGGCTTTAGGATTGCTGTCAACATCCTTACTGGACTAACTTTGTGGGCAGATATCGTGTTAGAAGACGCAAAAGATGTCAAATTCGTAGAGCTCAACATCAATGGCACGGCATACACTATACCTCAAAGCCAACAGCGGAGTGACGCTTTTCGCAAAGACCTCGATGAACCTTTGTCAGTCTCGTTTAAACCGCACCTCCTCAAGTCCTTGACTGATTCACTGTAGAAAGTTCGTTGCGGGGCAGCTCTCCATTTCCGTACGCCGAAAGAAGTCGCGTCTCCGTTTCTGGCACCATCCGCCTTTTGAAACCTTCACGATTGGTTCGGGCGATGTTCACTCTAGATTGGAAGGAAATGGTATATTCCACCGTGCACATCTTTCCTTCGACTCCTGAGACCCGTGCAGTGTTTCAGCAGAAACGGGGCGAGTTGCTCATCACCCTCGGATTCGCATCCCAAACCCAAATAGCCGTACGTAAATAATAGATGCCACCGAATGGGCCTTGACAGAGGGCCTGCAGAGTAGAGTTCCGAACCCAAACCCATTTCTCCCTGCTGATACCGAGAGTCTACAATCAAATACCGAGCGGGCGGTAGTAGTGCGAAGCGTACCAACCGTAAGTGAAGAATCAAGCGCTACGAGACGAGTCCTGATATGGAGGGCTTGCAGGATATTGTAGTCGGCAGTGCAGGCACATCTGAGCCATCAAACTCCGAAAGTTTACAGCCAACCACTCAGGAACTGATCGACATTTGTCCTCGGTGAGTACCAAATCCCCACGTTTGGACGGTCGATTCATCTATGTGCAATAGCTTTCGAGTCTTGGTAGTTGGAAAGGTAATCTCAGCTTGCACCCGTCACTCGAGCAGATCCCAATAAAGGTATCTTGTAGTCGGGTGTAGGGAAGTCGACTCTGATCAATCGAATCTTCGGTCTGGAAGTTGCGGTTGAGTGATTGAAGGTTTTCATTCTTACCTTACATTAACGAAGTTGATAGCATGTCGCAAAAGATCGACCAGGGCAAGCAGCTATCGAGAAAGAACTCATTTCAGAGGAGAACAACAGATTCATCTTGCACGACAGCCGAGGTTTCGAACCAGCCGAAGGCAGCAACTATGACGTCGTGAAGTCATTCATAGAAGAGAGGAAGGGAATGCCAGATGTCAAAGATCAGCTTCATGCGGTCTGGTACGTCCTTCTGAGATAGACATTTGAAGGTTCCGACAGCTGATGTACACAATAGGTTGTGTTTCCAGGTACCAATTCTAAAATACGGCGAACGGCTGCTGGAGGACGGTGTGGAAGCGTTCCTTCGCTTTGCTCAGGAAGCCTTAGCGAACAGTGAGCAAAACTATTCTCTTCGCATCTCCTGTTTACCGACTACTGCTAGTCCCGACTATAGTGGTATTTACCAAGTACGACAGACTTGTAAGTTTCGTGAGAAAGAAGAAATCAGCAGACCCTGAGGTGGAGGCAAAACGATATTTGCAAACGTATTGCATCGAGCCAATTCAAGCCTTCACGGGAGGCACAAACATCTCGCATGTTGCGGCTAGCTGTGGGCATCATTTCATTAATTCCTTGCTACCATTCAGCTCAGACACCACTAGCGAAACACAAGTGCGAGCGGGGGCTCGAGGAGCTGATAAACCTCACTCAGGAAAAGGTATCTAAGAATTTCGCCTCCCCGGAGAATGCAGTATCGCCAGTGCATTTGGCGGCTGTAGGGGCCCAACGAATGTTACCGACATTGAAGGTCGAGTTGTCCATCGACTAAGCCTCGTTCATGGCGATCATGACATCTGGTCTAAATTGATTCTCATTTAGAGTAGGAAAGCAGAGTGAGTCCTGGCGTGTAAAGCGACGTATCAGATTACTCAATCACTTCTACCTACAAGGATACTGGAGGGCATTAGCTTCCAGCGCAAATTTCCAGGGCTATACCATGCCGAACTGTCTTCGTGTCATACACACCGACATCGTGCTAGTTTGGAATTTTTATGATCTTGACGAAGTGAGCCGTGTGACCTTATTACTGGGCTCTGTAGGGCATACTCACATCCTCCTCTTAGGTATCTGAATAGCTCAGAATTTCTGAATCTGATGATGAGCATGGTTGAGACTGTTGATGTGGCCACTAGGTCAACATCTGAACCTGCCCCTCTCAGATGTAGCGACGCGTTTGCCATGTAAGTACTGCTGTACGAAGTGCTACGTGACAAGCTCAAGGAAATTCTGGCCAGAGGAGAAGTATGTAGTACATAAGTCGTGATGATACACAACAGACATATGAACTAAATGTCGTCAAGAAACAAACGTGGAGTTTACCCGCGTGATGGCAAAGTGTGGCTCTGCTCCTTGATAGCAATGATAGATTTCACCGGAGGTAAGCCCAATGAGTTTATAATCATGAGCATGCCTTCTAATACAGTGGATGTACTTCCCATGAGAATTTAGAGACGATTCATCCTGTTTACAAGGTCACCACTGCGAATGTTGAAAAAAGCAACTCAATTTTCAGGGTAAGATGCTTTTTTCAACATTCGCCGTTCGCACGCACGGCCACCTGTGAATTTCGGCATATACATGCACGGCAGTTTCCTAGACGCCCACCACCTCGAACCATGTCTTTGCCTCTACAGTTATCCTGTACGGCTTTGAGATTGCTGTTAAAGCCTTTACTGGACTAACTTTTCGGGCAGATATCAAGTTGGAAGACGCGAAAGATGTCGAATCCGTAGAGCTCGTCGTCAATAACATGGTATACCCTATACCTCGAAGCGATCAGCAGAGTGGCGCATTTCACAAGGACCTCGATGAACCTTTGTCAGTCTCGTTTAAACTGCACGTCATCAAGCGCTTGACTGACACACCGTAGAACGTTGACTGCGGGGCAGCTCTCCATTTCCGTACGCCGAACGAAGTTGCATCTCCATTTCAGGCGCCAGCCGCTTGTTGAAACCTTCACGATCGATTTGGGCGATGTTCTCTCCGGGTTGGAAGGACATGGTATATTCCACCGTGTACATCTTTCCTTCGACTCCTGAGACCCGTGCAGTGTTTCAGCAGGAAACGGGGCAAGTTACTCGTCACCCTCGGATTCGCATCCCAAGCCCCAATAGTCGTACGTAAATAATAGATGCCACTGAATGGGTCCTGACGGGGGGCCTGCAGACTAGAGTTCCGAACCCGAACCCATCTTCCCCTGCAGATGCCGAGAGTCTACAGCCAAATACTCAACAGTCGGTAGTAGTGCGAAGTATACCAACCGTAAGTGGAGAATCAAGCGCTGCAAGACGAGTCCTGATATGGAGGGCTTGCAGGATATTGCAGTTGGCAGTGCAGGTATAGGTGTCGCTGCCAACACACTTGCACCTGCGAATCGCGATAGTCTACGACCAACCACTGAAGAGCTCATTAAACAGTGTCCTCGGTGAGTCTCAACTTCACACTTGCCAGTGTCTCACTTATTGCCGTGTAATAGTTTCCGAGTCTTGGTAGTTGGAAAGGTAACTTGAACTTGCATGCCGCCACTCACCTAGGTTCTAACATCCTTACAGTCAGGTGTTGGAAAATCCGCTTTGATCAATCGAATCTTCGGTGTGAACACTGCGGTTGAGTGGTTCAAATTCTGTGTCCCTACCTGGCGTTGATGACGCCCATAGATTGTAGAAAAGGATAAACCAGGGGGAGCAAACATTGAACAGGAATTCACTTCGCCAGCGAACGACCGGCTCATTCTGCATGAAAGCAAAGGTTTTGAGGCGGGCGACACTAGCAGCTGTGAAATCGTGAAGTCATTCATAGTGGAGAGGAAGAAAGAACCCGATATCAAACATCAGCTTCACGCGGTCTGGTACGTAGTTCTGAGACAGCCACGTTGAAGGTTTTGACGGAAGAGTCTACATGATAGGTTGTGTTTTCAGATACCCATTCCGACGTACGGTGAACGACTTTTGGAGGACGCTGCAGAAGCGTTTTTGAAAACAAGGAAGGAAGTCCTAGGGAATAGTGAGCAATTATATTGTTGTTTATTCTCCAGTACACCAACCGCATTCAGCGCCGACAATAGTCGTATTCACGAAATATGACCGGCTCGTGAGTTTCATGCGGCTGAGAATACCAAACGATCCTGAGGCAGGGCAACGATATCTGGAAGAGGAATGCGTCCGGCTAATCAACGATTTTACGGGAGAGGATATTGCACATGTTGCAGTTAGCTGTGGGTGTTACTCCTTCGATTCCGTTCTCCCACTCAGCCCAGAGACCACCAGCGAGATCCAAGCATGAGCACGGGCTTAAGGACCTAATAAGCCTTACTCAGGACATGGTATCTACGAGTTCCGCCTCCCAGGAGAACCGAGTATCGCCAGTGCCTCTGGCAGCTGCAGGGGCACAACGAATGTTGCCTACATTGAAGGTTGAGTCATCAATCGCGTGAGTGTCAATCATTGCGACAGTGCATGCATTTTGACTTGTTAAACAGCGTAGGAAAGCAAAGTAAGTCTGGATGTATGCAACACTTTATTAGAGGCTGACCCTTTTACAAGAATACTGGAGTGCGCTGGGTACCAGCGCAAATTCCCCTGGTCATACAATACAGGACTGCCTTCGTGTCATACACAACGACATCGTGGCGGTCTGGAACATTTACGACCCTTGCCAAGTGAGCATTGTTGCCCTAGCAGCGAGCCTTACTACAATGTACTGACATCTCCCTTGTAGTACTTGAATAGTGAGGACTTCCGAAAGGTGATGATGAACATGGTTGAGAGAATCGATGCACCAGCCGAGCCAAATTCCCTCGCTCGCACCGACACATTAACTGGGTAAGTGTCGTTGTTGGAACCCGTTGTGCGACAAGCTCAAACGAATCGCTGCACATCAAGGGGGGTCCCTCTGATCGCTCTAGCTCCTGTAATGCTGCCATTAAATGCTTTCCTCGGCCATGGCAAGTGGGTTCTGGCAACAAACCAGCTACTGTGCGTGGCACTTTTGTGATGCTTTCAGTATCAGATGACTCAGTGACCTCTCAGACAAGGCGTTCCCACAAAGTTCATGGCTTACATCGTTGATTTGACACACGTACTGGAAATACTGTTTTCACTCACGGCTGGGATAAGAGAAAAGAAGCTTACTCGTATGGCGGTTAAGATTGCATATAAAGCCTACCTTGAATCGCAATGGGTAACGTACACCCACACAGAAATTAGGCATTTCCAATGTCCGAGTACGACTCGTGATGCTGTCCTCGACAAGATCACATCCATGATCTCTTCAGACGACAGGGAGGTTCAAGTTTCTAGGGCACTCGAAAGGATGCCATCGGTTGACTTGGAGAGAGATGAAGAGTGGACGAGCGAAGAAGCCTCGGTGACGCTGTCCTCGACAAGATCACATCCATAATCCCTTCAGGTGACAGGGAGATTCGAGTGTCTAGGGCGCTCGAAACGCTTTCACGAGTTGACCTGGGGAAAGACGAAGAGTGGATGGGCCAAGAAGTCCCCCAGTGAAGCTTGCGCATTCATTTAGCATCTTTTCCTGACGTTTTGCGTACTTTCATTAATTTTCCTGTTATATCACAGTCTGCCTTGTCTCGCTGTATCTGCACGTTGTAGCTGGCTTGGATCGAGTGTTTTTCGACAGAGAAGTCTTCGGGCAGTCATCTGCAATACCTACACTATTGTCCACTTTACAACCCACATCCTGCCATTTTCTCGGAGGTTTATGAATGGCGCCCTGGCAAATCGCCATAACGGCCGTATTGTGGTACAATGGACCACAGCCTGTGCTAGGATCAGCATCATCATCAGCAGTCAGTTGAGTTGGTTTAGGAAAAGTATGGAAAGCCAGATGGTCACGCTCAGGTACATGGTGGGTGATGTGCCATACACCTACTGGATTTGGTAGTCAACCACCTTGGGACTCGGGACGGCCCTGGAAAAATACACACGGGTGTTTGTAGAAATATCTGTAGGTATCCTCAGTAGTGCAACAAGCTACTGATGTATTAGACCAACCTGTAGGTATCTACAGGATATCAGTAAGTATAATACTGGTAGTGAAAGTGAGCTTACCCTCAGTAGTGCAACAAGCCCAAGGGACAAGCAGAAAATGCAAACTAACATTGTCATTCCAGGTCAAGATACCAAACAGTAATGTCTACTTCAACATTTGAGTGATCTTTTGAACCCCAAATCATCCCCATCACCTGTGCCATCTACCACTAGCCCCTCCCCACTGGAAGACAGTGCCATTGATGATGCTCATGCTATTCAACACTTCAATCATGTCGATGAACCATCCTTTGATGAGGACCTTGACTATTCTGCTTGACATGTGACTTCAGGCCAGCTTTATGATAGCTGGACAGCAGTCATACCTATGATTATCAACTCATATCTCCAGTACTTGACTGAAACAACTGGAAAACCATTGGCAGGCTGTGTTACACTGATCTTTAATTGTCACAGCAGGTGTGAGCCAAGGCACTCTTCCCTCCTCTGCCTGTATTTTGATTGTTTGTTGCTGACTTTGTATGTTTGCTGCACACTGACATATTTCTAGGTTTTGCTACTGTGACTATCCTAAGCTGTGCATGTGCACTGCTTCCTCAAGTGCTCCTGCACATCAGAGAAATGGGGAATGACAGAATTGCAGTCACAACCAGTCAGTGACAGGTTTAAACAGGTTTAAACCATTTTTTTGCTTCCTGATGCATTCAGGCCTCTTCCCTACCACCCCTTCTCAACCATGCATAGCAATTTCTGTTGAATTACTTGGATTTTATTGTGTGCTATTTGAATGTTCTTGCAACTCTATCAATTCCCTGGCTTCTGCACTCAATACCCATTATGAGCACCAAGGTTTCTGCTTGACCACCCAAGAAGTGTGTGCTTGCCTTATTAAAATTGTCTAGCTTATGAACATAGTTAACAGGGTAAAATTGTACAAGAACCATTTCATCGCAGCATCAGCCATGCTGTGCAGTGGTTTGATGATTTGCAAACACATGTAGAGCATCATGTAGAAAAGATAATTGGCCACTGTCATGAAATTGTGTCAAAGAACCTTCATCATGCTCAATCAGCTGAGGAAACACTGCCATCACCTATCCCCCCATCTTCCAACTGTCAATCTCCACCATCCCTGGATTTATGTGCTTTGATCCTTGTCCAAAGATGCCCCACTTATTTGTCAGAAAATTATTCAGTCCATTGCAATGATGTCAGATTTTTACATGGTGATAATCAGTTCATGATAGATTGCATGTGAGAGTGTGGAGTTGCAAATATGCTGGCAATGCTGTCGCAATGCCCTTTGCAACAGCAACTGCTACTGTCTGTGTCTCACTGCGCTGTCCACTCATTTTTCTTTATTGTATTTACTGTCTTTACTCTCACAGGACACATTCCCTTTGTTGACCAGTAGTATGCCTCCAGAAAAGCACACTACTACCTGCAAATTGTGTGGGAAAATGTTCAAGCTGACTGGAATAGGACCTCATTGCAAATTGTGCATCAGGCAGGCTCGCAAAATGAATGAAGATCATGCTCACTTTGACTTGCTTCATCAAGAAGGTACATAGGAATTTTACCAGTTGATTTTATTTCTGATTTACCACTGGATTGATTTGAACAGGCATTCTTACTGGTGGATCAGTGACAGGGCCCACTGTTGAGACGCATGCAGAGCCAGCACCGGGTAAGTTTCCTGCTACTCTCCAAATTGGACTCTCACAATTGTTAGCAGAGCCTGCTACATTCTGGCCCATGGTTATGGATCTCAAGCCACCTGCTGGTGCTGATGTGGGTGTGAATGATGAACTGAATGGTGTGTGTCAATATGTGATCACATATTTTCCATGCCAATATGTTATGCAGTTGCTGAACCCAAGGTCGATATCAACATTGTTGACGATATCTGAGTCGAATACCACCTGAATGCTGGAAAGCCAACTGTGAAAGTGCCATTCACCAAGTTCACCTGAGGTCATGCACCCAAGATATACAAACCAGATCCATGCACCACTCTGTGGTACCTGTTCTGAACCCATCTCGACTTTGACCTCTCAGAATTTATCCACAATGCTGCTCTCAACAAGGAGCAAGTGAATTGTATCCTCAAGCTTTTGAAATGTTCTCACACTGAGGACTGGACTCTGAATAATTACAATGATCTTGAGAGCACTCAGTGGGCTGCTTTGCACTGCATGACAGCAGTAAGTGGTGTCTATTCATTGTCATTGTCAACCCTAATTACATCCTAGCCCAGTTTCAGATGATGATAATAAGTGCACCATTTGGAGGTGAGATGATGGAATTTAAGATGTATTATCGTTTGTTGTGGGATTGGGCCTGCGATCTCTTGAAGGATTCAGGTGTGGGCCCATATTTTGTATTTGATGCTCAGTGCCTATCCAAGTTTGATGGTGCTTCATTTGTTCGTTTCATCGATGAGCCATGGATGGCTAACAAATTTTGGGATGTACAAGTATGTCATTAGTAGTCTTTGTGTACAACTTCAACAATTTTTTTTCAGAGTAATCTACCTTTGGATGGCAAAGTTCTAGCATTTGTTTTATATGCTGATAAAGCCAAGTTGTTGTTGTTTGGTTGACAAAAAGGGTATCCAGTTGTTGCGCAGATTGTGAATCTACCCACTTGGATCTGTAATGGTGAAGGTTTAGGTGGTGGCCATGTATTTGGGTGGTTACCAATTGTAAGTTCCTTCATTGATAGCATTGAGTACACTGGCTGATTTTCTGTATTGCACTTCTAATAGGTGAAGGAAGACAAGAAGTACTCTGGAAAGAAATTGTTTGCCAACTTCAAGAATTGTGTTTGGCATGAATTGTTCAAGAAGATACTGGATACAATATTGGAGTACTCAAAAACTGGCTATTGGGTAAGGTGTTGGGATGGCGTTGCACACTGACTTTTTCCTACTGTACTAATTCTTTCAGCTGATTATGAAGAGCAGTAAGTGGATATGCTGCCCAAAATATCATGAATGCAGGCTGACAATCTTTGTCACTCAGAGTGGTCATGGCACTCATATGTGGTGTGATGTCAAATCACCCTTGCCCCATTTGCCTTATCCATCACAACAAGATATCAAAATTCCCTGAGGACTGTGAATGTCATACCAGCAAGAACATTTTCAAGACATTACAGGAAGCACACTCACAGACCTGAGCAGACAGCAAGGAACAAATTCTGGTGAAACAGGGACTATGTGATGTAGATGTAAGTGGCTCATGCTGTTACCTTTGCTCTAGCTCTAATTGCCTCTAGAGTGCCTTCCAGGAGGTTGGGAACATGGACATTTATTGAGCGGTTGTGTTGGGATAGACTCCATGCCAACTGTGCAGGAAAATTTGGCAACCATTTGTGGGGAGAACTTTTGAGGATTCTTGAGACAATGGGAAAAGTTGAACAGAAGTGTGTCTATCTTGTTGCATGAAGCAGTTGTGCTGATAATTTACTAGTCTCAATGTGATGCCTTGTTGGCACAGTCTCAATCATTTCAAGGAAGCACTTTCAGTTTCATACACAGATGGTCAAAAGTTTGAGGACCTATCCAAGGTATTGTAAGTGTCTTACCAAGCTCTGATTTCGCTGACATTTCCTGAACAGATAATCATATTCACCTGTCATCTGACAACACAGTGGCATCCATTGCTGCCATGGCAGCATTGATCTCTGCAGACAGGTCCTCCATTGCACTGGTCTTGGACTTGGTAGCCCCATTGGGATTCCCAAACACAAAGTGATTCATCTCTGCAACAATGTTCTGGATGTGACGACCCATCCACTTGCTGATAAGCACTTGTTTGTATGCATGGAACACTTGATAGTAGTTAATTTTTGAGATTTGTCCACAGCCATTCCTTGGGAACTCTTTGTCAGGTGAAAGTAGAAACATACACTATAATGATGGGGATTGAATCAGTGACATGTGGTGCTGTATCGATGCAAGCAATCTACTTACCACCATGGCTGCCCACACAATAGACCCCAGTGTCACCAGCAGTGACCTTCCATTTCTGCCCATTTGTCCTTGGCCCACCATGACAAACAAAGCCTTCTGTGAGGGACATCTTGCCCCACAGTGCTCCCTTCAAAATCTTTTCCTCATCAGTGCAAACTTAGAATGGTAGTAGTTTTGAACACACCAGAGCAAGTGGCTTCCAGTTCATGAATGGTTTGCACACATCAACTTTCATGTCCTTGAACAGAAAAGGGAACCAGATGGTGAAGTGTTGGTTAGGAGTGCCGACATCATTAACACCAAGCATCTTGACAATTTCAGGAACTTCGAGACAAGATGCAACTGGCAGGAAGTGGTTCTTCAGTAGCCCAAAGATTTCATGGGCATTGTCATGTAGTTTGTACAGAATGTCAGAATGACCATTTTGCATTGCCTGTGTGAACTAGGATCTTGTCAGTACAGGAGAACCAAGCAACAAACATGAACATACGACATCAAGAAAGAAGTGTGTATGTCTCAATCTATATAGATGTTCCAGGAGAATCAAGTCAAGCTCTGTGACGAGACTGTGTTCCTCCACTGCAGCACTGGCATAACACTCAGCTGTTGCAAATATGGGAGTGGGGGACATAGACAACTCAGACATTGCATTAGTTAGTGGTGTTTGCAGCAAGAACATCTCCATCATGACAGCATACTTCTTCCCAAGCATCTTGATCTCACTATCATATGTGATAATGTCAGTGGGAAGGTCTTTCATAGACTGGCATGTTTTGTTTGCCTTGAGGACAGTATTCTTCTCCAGTAGCTCTCGATTGCGGGATTTCTCTACATCAAGTTGCAGTTGGATGGCCTTCAACACCTGTGAAGCAGTCAGTAAGAGCAGGAATTTGCATAGGCATGGGCACGAGCCTCTGCAAGACCACCACTGCCATCTCTTGACCCAGCTGACACACTCGTGGTCCATTGGTTACCTTCACCAGCATCAGCTTCATCTAAGTCAGCAAGTGCAGACAGAGAGCACCCACTGAGATTCATAATGGATGCACTCAGAACATGTAGACAGAGTGTAAGGGGACTGGGCAGTGGGGTCATCAATTGGTTTCTTGATGACCTTTTGAATGTGGGAGTGGTGCATATGCTACTGACCCTGACCAAAAAAATAGTGCACCATGATGCAGCCATGATGCCTCTTACCAAAGGGCTGGTGCATAATATCAAGTCAGATGAACCTCATGGCAAGGGAAAGTCACCATAGATCCATGGCTATGCCATCCTTACTGGGGAAAGGCATATTGAATTCAGCAGAGGATTGCAGGGGCTAGGAACAGACAGAACATAAAATAGTAGGCTGCTGCAGAATTGGGGCACAGGGAAGCAGCACAACAGAGGCCACTAGTGAGCACAGGATGGCAATGCAAATGATGGTGCATGTGGAGTCAACAAGGTACTGTTTAAACTGGTTAGAACCCAGGGTTAGCATGATGACCTAGATAACTTAGCTTGCCTGGTCATGGATCAGTTTGATTTCCTGGTTGAACACCTTCTTGGGATCATACCCACAGAACAATTCAGGGAATCTACATTTCGAGTTCAACAATAGATCACAGGGAAAGGAGAGATATGCACCAATTAGACAGACACTGGCATGACTGAGAATCTCCTTCTCATACTGGCTTCTAACATTCCTTGTCATCCACAGGCTCTCCTGTCTTGGCATCTACCCAACCAACATGTAGAGTACTGTCTTTGAGGTGGCTGTCAAAGTGCTTAATAGAGCCCATGATCTGTGCCATGTCAATGCAACCTTCAATAGTGAATTCTCCATGAGCTTCCATCTCCCACTGAGTCCATGAACTATGCCATGGGCTGACTTCAGCAAACCCAGTTATGATGATGACTTTTTCTGAGTTGATGATACCATGTGATTTGCTGAGTTCCTCGAAGGCAGAAGCAGGTTTGAGAGTAGGGAGATCAAACTTGAAGTTAGCACAAGGTACAACATTGACATTCTGGAGCACATGTTCTGCAAACCGAAGATGTTGAATGCCATCTTTTTCGTGGAGAAGGTGTGCACACCATAAGCTTTGACTTCCCAAGTGACTATATTGGTGGCATCCATCAAACCCATACTGCAGGTCCATCTGAGATGGGAGTTAGTTGTAGGTGCCAAGCTGGGTTTAATGAGTTACACACCCAATCACAGCACCAGCCAGGCATAGATATTCACCCCAGCTTTTGGAGTTCCAGCAGTTGAACAAGGTTTCAAGCGAGATCTTGGACTCTGAGTACAGGTCATCATTGCCAAAGAGACTGGTTTGGTGACAATGGCAAAATAACCAGGGTAGGCCAAGTAACGAGCTGACTGGACACTTTTTTGGTCTTGATGGCACCCAAGATCTGCAGCAAGTTGATGAGCATAATAATATGGTGAGCAAGCTCCAATTTGTTGTCCAAGCCATCAATCTCATGCCCATTCTCTGGAACAGCAGAAAATGGAAGGATGTAGTCGAGATCCATGCCAAGAGTAGCATAGATATAGTCGACAAGTGCCTCAACATCCTGCTTGGACCCCTGATTGAAGGGCATGACAGTGAGTGCTGAACCCTGGGCACTGAACCTTTGGTAAATGTCTTGGTAATACTCCACAGTGCAGTGACTGTAGCAGGAAGTGGTGATAACAACATGGGCGCCACTGGAAATGAGGCCCTTTAAGATCTCAACACCAATGGAACCTTTGCTGACACCAGTGAGGAGAGTGTTCTTGTCCTTGAAAGTCATTCCAGGCATGGCAATTTCATGAAGAATGGCATCTCATCAGCAGATATAGATGTGATTATAGAGACCTGAGGTCAAAGAAACTGAGAGGAAGAATGATGGTCATGATGACGTTGATGGGGATGGTCAGGGCCCCTCCTCAGCGAACAGACAACACCTTCATACAGAGCCTTGATATGGCTCTTCTGGTCCTGGCCAATTCTGGGTTATGAGTTGATGACTGTCCAGAGTTTGAGGACATCTTATTGAACCTTTTGAATGTTCATGGTAGAGATTGTGTCACCACTGGTCATTTCTTCCACATATGCTTCCATTCTGTGAACATTCACATGAACAACCTTGGGGTAGCACATACTCGCAAATCTCTGTGGTTCAAAGATGAAAAGATATTATTAGCAGTAAGGTAATAAACAAACCAAAGCAAGGAGGTGACTATGGTCAAGGGAAAATAACCTTGTATGCCATATGGATCTATGAAGTAATGAAAATGTTGTTATTTCGTGGGCTAGACAGCTTGTCGATCCTCAATACACTGATGATCAGAAGGAGGACTTGTCAGTTTCAAATGAATGGGTTTCAGAAGGACAACGTACAAATAGACCATTTCAGAGGTGCCCTGCCACTTTGTGCATCATTTGCACACGAAGGAACATGTCAGTGTCAATTGTGTCAACAATGAGATACTCGCCCAGTCTTGTATGATCTGGATATAGAAGGGCACCATGAATGATCGAGTGGACTGAAATAATTTCAGATGATCTGTGTGGTTGCACACATACCCTCCAGAAGTTGAGGTGGTTGTCCTTCCAGAGCCATTGCCCAATCAGCCAGGCATCATATGGCTGTAGCAAGGCCAAAGGGAAGGTTTCTTCACCAATGACACAATTGAACAAAAGTACAAGTCACCCAAATATGTCTTTCTCCTGAGTCTTGACAAGCACACAGTCATAACAAGGACATCCATGGAAGTTAGGATGGCAATGTAGATAATCCATGTACCGACACCAGTCAACAGTGGACTCAAAGTTCACTTTGACGAAGCAATATTCCATGATCTTTGGTGAATATTAGAGATACTGGAAACTGAACAAAAACAATGTTTCATCTTACCTTGTCATTCCTTTGGAATTGAATGGGCTTCCTGCTGGGAAGTGGCTTCCCTATAATGTTGAAGTGTTTATTGAGGAACTCACTGAGCTTTCCACAGAATCGATTGAATGCATTGTTGGTAACACTCTTCTTCTCAATGTCCTCGAACGTTAATGGTTCTTTCACTTCACTGCCAAACTTGACATGGAAAAACTCCTCCTCAGGTTTGTCAGTAATGGCTTTGAGGTCATCCAGATTTGTCGGTTTTCCAGTCAACCTGTAAGCATTGTATTTTGTAATCCTGCCATGAATATGTTCAAGAACCAGTCTGAGATGATTGACATTGAGAATCTACAGAAGTTTAGGCATGCTGAATACTAACAAACAATTTAGGACTTACTTGCTGAGCAATGTCCTTGAAGTTTGTTTTGTTTTTGATAATAAGCTTCCTTCAAGGGGCCATGCATTTTCTCATTTGGCTTCATGTTGAAATTGCAGGTGACACCCTTGGCTTCAATGTCATCAAACACATGCATATGGGTATGGTTCTTTGGAAAGTTCCAGTTTTTCCCTGTATGTTGCATCTTCTCTGCATATTTCTGGTCAGGAAACAGTGAGAGGAGAGCTACAACATCGAAAGCGGAGCTGACCTGAATCAATGAATTGAAAGTAGTGAGTGCCTCCCACCCAGCAGCAAGTGTGTGTGTCATATGTAATTTCGAGTGTGGTATACATATCAAACTTGATGTAAGCGCACAGACAGCATAACAGGAGGTAACCATCTTTTTCTGTCTTGTGGGGGAAGATGTTATGATGATACAGATGAGGTAGCTGCCACTGATTCCAACATTCATGAAAGTAGCTCTGGTCTGTCCACTCCAGATTCAGTCTCAATCACTGATGTGAACATTCACATCAATGCGACATCCACACCCACTCCTGGCATGGGCAACACCACCAACTCAGGCCACTGCCAATAGCAATAATGTGGAATCCAGTACTGGTACTACAGCATGGAATAAGTCTAGTGGATGTCATGGTAGAGGTAGATGGGCAAAGTAGCTACTAATTGTCATTACTGTTAGTCGCAAGCATGTGTACTGTAATACTACTTGTACGCAATTTCGAAAATTTTGTCTAAGTCTTGAAAAGCTCCTTAAGAGGTGTTGATGCTTGTGTAGGAAGATTGGTCACGTGGACTAATGGTAACACATGCTAAAGTAAGTCTCTAGTTGGCACTAGACTAACTAACACTGAGTCCTTGGGTTCAAATCCTGATCAGAGCCATAAAAAATACTTAGTAATACTTACTAGTTAGATTGGGGATGGGTTGTATTAGTAAAGATTTCCATGTAAGGTGATACTAATAGCATAGCATGTAGTAGACAAAGATAAGATAGATCAAAATCAAAATCAAAATCAGAATAGAATAGAATTGTGGTCAGGTGATAAGATAAGATTACAAAAGGTAATATAATATAAAATTTTTGTTGCCTTAGTCCTGAAGTGTATTGTGATCCTTGGCTCTCAGTTGCAATACATTGCAGGTCCAATTATGGTAGGATGGCAGTGCCCAGGGTCTGGATTTTTGTCACATGACAAGGCTATCATAACAATCATTATAATTGCATTGCAATGTAGGGGTGATGGCACTATGTTTGTACTATTGACCCCCAAATATTACCTTGCTATGCCATAGCAATGCCTATTGTAAGTCTGATTACATAGAAAACTTTAGTATTGCAATGCCATTTTAATTACACATTTGATTGTGGGCATTGCAATCGCTTGTGATGCATTGAAGCTAATATACAGATTTTCTGACATTTCGCAGGTACCACATTTGGATGACCATTGAATGAAGGTGGTGACATTCATGTTGCTACTGATGGGAATTTTCACCATTGTCATCAGCACTCAGCAGGCAGTTGTCCCCCTTTCTACAAGCCCACATATTTCATTCCCAAGGCTCAAGTGGATGAGGTGGGATTGTTAGGATTGGATGGGCATGTAAGTGGTCCCCAAGACAACATCATGTTATAGTTCCTGATGAAGTGATTAATCAATGTGAGGCATCATATGAAGCAGCTGATGGCAACAAGCAGAAGGCCATGATGGATTGCTTCAACGACACTGGCATCATGGCTCTCATATGCCATCACGACATCCTGCTTTTCCTTGCAAACATTGACACCCCTGGCAAACAACAGAAGTATAGTATTGCACTCCTGGAACACCTCTTTTCCCTCTTGCCATCAGCAGCAACTGTTGTTGTATTGTACAACATTGGTTGCATTCTTGATTGTTCATTATCCAAGGTCAGCAAGCCACTTTTTACATCTACACATGTGCTGATATTCTTGTGCAAGTATGACATTCTAAGTGACAGAATCATCTCTCACCTATGCTTTGCAACAACTGCTATGCATGCCTACAGCCATGAGTGGGCTTGCCAGCTTACTTACAACCCACACATTATTAACAGACTAGGTCTTTCTGATGGGGAGGGTACCAAACACCTTTGGTCATGATTCATCAAACTTATCAGCATTGAGTGAGCCTCATTGGTAAATCTAATTCTTTATTGTAGTTGACAAGAACTTGAAATATTCGCTTCAGCATGAATGGCAGATATGGTTAATTGATTGGCATGTGGCTGCCATCGGACTGGGTATGCATAGTGATCTTGGGGACTGGATTTGATGCTGACTAAAGGAAGGAATTTCTGAACAAGGTTCTGAGGCACAGAACATCATCAGTGACTGTGGTATTGGTATTCCAGAGTTGCAGAAGCAGTGGTCTGATCAATGCAGTGTGCAGCTTTCAATATGTGCACATAAGTCTCGCATCATGGTACTGAAGTCCCCTGCCAACTCCCATTTTTTTAGATGTGCCAGCATGGCTGAAGAAAGAATTAGACACAGTGCTTGTACTGCAAGCCGATGTGGAAGCCTCTGACAGAGCCCTACAAGCTGTGCACATGATAATCATGCAGGGCACGGTGCAGGATACCCTTGATGCTCTCGAGAGTCTGGAGCGCAGCCACAACCAACTTCTAAACAAGATAGATGTGTTGTATGCTTCTCTCAACATCCCTGACAAATTTCTGGAACTCCATGGAGTTAACTTGGAGTTTGTTCAGATGGTGTGAGATTTGAAGATAAGTATTCAGAAGCACATGATTGGCAGCTTTTTCGAATGGGACAAACTCAATTGTGCAGTAGGGGGCGACCAGAAGGCATTGGGTAGGTGACATATACCTTGTCATTGTTACATTAACCAAGTTGGTCTAGGCACAAAACTCCATCAGCAGACTTGAAAAGCAATCGCAAAACGCCAGCCAGCCCTCATGTCTGCCATCTGTAAATTTAACAAGTACTGTGAACATTTCGCTGAGCTATATGATGCATCTTCTGGCATTCCCTTCCATCACCACTTCCAATGAAGCTTGCAGAATTATGGAATGACCAAAGCCTCCTCGAAGATGTGTGGGTAACACCTTCTGTTGGAGAAATCCCATGGTGGCTAGAAGATGTTGATGTCAGAGAAGGCATCAGGGCAGTTCTCAAGAGTGATCATTGCCTCGAAGAACAGCAGCATCTTGGGATGGAGGCTGACCATATGTGCCAATTGTTTGGTCATGAACTGTGTGCTATTGAGCTCATGATATGATTGCCAGAAAGTAAGTCTGGGAATGGTTTATTGGCTTCATGGACTAACACTGTGTAGACTCTAAGTACTATTTAGTCCTTCAGCAACATTGTGAATCCTTGGCAAAACTGCAAGAAAGGTGGCCCAACCTGCTGGCCTCTGCTGTTTGCTATGCAAGCCATGCCTGCAATGCCATGACTGTCACTACTTTGCTCACATGCACTGCTGCTGCCCCACTCGTTTTGCAATGGCTCCCTCCTGTTCTATGTGATGTACCTGCAGGTGCTTTGAGCGAAGATGATGGTGGACTAGCTCTTGATCCTGACCCTATAGAAGACATCCTGTGTTATGCCTGAGCTGAGTGACTTTGTCAAATGGACTAGTCACAAGTGGCATGAGGGGGAGTCTATGGGCTGAACTTATTGTAACCCCTATGGCTCAGTTATCACAAAAGTACAACAAGGGATCACTTCCACTGGTGAGTTCTTCTGAGATCACAATGGGGAAGGGAACAAGGACAAAAGCAAAGGGATGAAGCTGAGTTGCAAGCTATCAAAAAACTGGGGATACAGAGTATGGTACAGCTGTATAAATACCTCAGGACAAGAGTACCATACAGGTTGTGCCAAGGCAATGGCAAGTATCTGCAGCAGTAAACAATGAAGCAGAAAAGAGTCATACAGTGTCATATGATGGGGGTAGCATAGGAAATGAAGGCTATACCAGCCACACAATCAATGCACAGCAGGGAGCCTGACAACAGAGCAAGAAACAAGCAATCAGAGCAATATACATGAGTCAGAGCCAAAACATGAAATAGACCATTCATCAGAGATGGGGGTGGAACACCAGATCACCTACAGGTGCACAGTATCAGGGGGCATTGGAAATACCATGACCACCAGAGATCTGAGCTGTCCTTTGAGTGTAGACACACCCAAGATGATGACAGTTATTAGGGATGTGACAAGACACATGATACACATGATTGTGAGGAAACAAAAAAGGAAAGACCCCTGACATGAGCACAACATCCTGGACCCTGCTCAGCTTGCTTTGGTGGATGTTTTTGAAGATATGGAGTCACCACTGACCACTAACGAAGAGGACCTGGGCAATGCTGAAGGTCAGAAGGACTCTTTTAATGTGGATGTTCTCTGGAAACTCCCCTTCATAAGTCCAATCTGAATATACTCGATCCATTTAGTAACATTTCACAGACCCCAACCATTAATACAATGGATATTTATAGCAATGTACTCATCGCTTCTGGCATTTATGTGAGGTGTGTCTGAGAAACACAAGATGGATTCCCCTGTCAAACCTTTGAGGCAAATGACTATGAGCATCTCACTTCCCTGACTGCCTGACTCAATGATACCTGCATCAATGGTTGCTCTGCACTTCTTTATTCGGAATTTCAATCATCAGCTGCCACACAATGTGCAGTATTCTTGACACATGACCTCCCATGTATTCAATATCATGCTGAAGACAATGTCCTGTGGCACAATACTTCATGGACCCAGTACTGGGAAAAAATGATGTGGATCCTCCCAATTCACTGGCCATCCCCTGTTGGGCATTGGGCTCTCTGTGTCATCAAGTTCCCTTCCAAGCAACTCCCTCTCTTTGATAGTCTCACAGAACAAAAGCCATGGAAATGGGACATAAAGGTAAGCAAATATTCCTGTACTCTGTGCTTACTAACTGTCCACAGGATATCTCCAGACTTATTTCTCGCATGTCCTTCATTGCCTCAAAGAAGCTCGGAGTCCCTCAGAGAGATTTGGGATCCTGGTCTGCACACCCAATTATTGTAAGCACCATCGATTATACTTGACAACTATTTCTCAAGAAATATACTAGTGCGAGCCTTTGCAGTCCAATGGGTATGACTGTGGTCTTTGGGTCTTAGCTCAAGTTGCAGCGGTCCTACGAGGTTATGATATTACCAATCTGTGCGAGGGAAACATGATTGCATTTCATTGTTACCTCCAATCCCTCATACTTAGCATTCTATTATCTGGCATGTAACTATGTCAAGCTGTTGTGATAAGGGTTTCTGCCATTCTCCAAAACCAATGCCTCCCATGTGAAATAATATATTTCTTGGGCTCACCACTGCAACCAGCATGCTGCCACTTGGTTGTTGTGGCCTCCAGACACACAACCTCCTACAATATCAATTACAACAGACCATTGCATGATTTGCTCCTTGAGATCATCCACCAGCTCAGTGAAGATCAGCTTGTGGTCACCTTCTGCAAAGTGAGTCACATGTTGGACCTTTGATTTGTTCAACAGTTGCATGCATTGCCCAAGCATGACATCAATGAGATTTTGTGTGAACCTCACCTCTTGTAGTGTCGAATCCAGTTCAGAATCCATGTATGGAGGGTCCTCCTCCCATCTAGGGAGGTCTGATTCATCCAGAGCATCAGCACTCCAAGCCACTTCCAGAAACAGAGATGACATTGGTAGAGACTTGGTTGCATATGCAATAAGCAATGGTGACAGGGCTGGAACAGATGAAATGACATTAGGATGGATGATCTGCGATGCAGGTGGTTGAGTTGTATGTGTAGCCTCTTTACTGATGTGTCATCCCACCCGCTTCCTGTACGCATGGTGATTCTGATCCGAACAGAGTGGTTTGCCTCTAAAATAAATCTTGGTTAATCTGCTGGACATTAGGCATGTGTTTTGGTTACCTGTAGATGCATAGCAGGCCCTCTGCCTACATAGAGCTTCCTGTCTTTCTTTGAGGGCCAGGTATTTTGGTATGTGCCCCATTTGAACTACCTGAGGAACAAAGTATGACTATTCAACTCTGAAACTGTGCCAGTTCAATGTACTATGTATGTACTAAGCGTGCATATTCACTCATCCTAGTAAACAACATATGCTCATTTTGGTGGCATCCAACAGGGGGGGGAATACTGAATTAATTCCAACTCTTAATGCAGCTGAAAACGCCTTAGTCGCTGCACCAGCTATGTTTTGCATTCAGTAGGAAGTTTATTCACATCATAATTGGCTGTTGTAGTCAGAGCTACCCCTGTACACCTTCACAAGGTGTCTAGCTCACTCACTGCTTGCTCTTGACTACAATACTCAATGTTCCACAATGACCACTCCATTCCTACCAAGGCTCAGTCTAACAAATGATCCTGTCTACTATTCATGCATACTCAAGAACGAGTACAGTTGGTGGGGTATCCAGAGGCTCTCCGCACCCTCTGCATCCTCCCTGCCACAAACTCTGCTGTCACGATCTGAATCTAACCCATCAAGTTGGAAGCAAAGTGTTCCCTTGGCTTCTGCCCAAGTTTTGGGCTATCATATTGCTCAGATGGGCATTCCAATCCTCGGGAGATCTTTGATGATTGTCATTCTGTATAAAGGCAGTGTACCAGACCTAGTTGTGGCTCTTTCCCCCCACCCTTCATTTTTTGCACCATTGAAAGCTTTCATGGATACAGTTAGGATCATCTCTCTTTTCTACACCATATCTGATTTCTTTCTTCAGGAGAATGTACACAACACTAGAGGTAACCCTCCGGTGATCACCTTACCATCACTACCAGCATGCCTGGATACTTCTTCCATGCATCCAGAGCCATCTGCAAGTACTCACAATGACTTTGTTGTGGTACAGGTTGGAGGTGGTTGCTGCAAACCCACACTGCCATTCGTGACTCCAACATGACTCCATCAAAAAGTCAAAGCAACTACTCGAGATACTGGGTTGGTTCACAAAGCTTCACTCCACTGAAGCCATATGCTCGCGACTGACAGTGATGACAACCCATTCCTCTCTGAACCCATCGCACCAAACACTCAGGCAGATACTTCAATGAAAAATCCAGGCAAGTCACCTGCTGTCTGAGGTTATCATGTACTAATTCAATATAGTCACTGAGGCTGATGTCACATCTTGTCCTTCCAGCACAGGTATCCTGAAGCCTGGACGCTCTGTTCCCCCTCTCAATACCCTCATGGGAGCGCTGTCCAAACTGCCTCCTGAACAATTGTCATCCATTGCGAATGTGCAGACTGATACTTCCCTGACAAAAAATCCAGGTAAGTTGTGCACCTTTTGGAATGGTTCTGTAACTAATTCAATTTAGTTGTTGAGGGTGATTACACACCATGGCTGGCTGGGCCAGCTGTTTCGAAGCATGGACACTTTGTCCCACCTCTCAGTACCCTCGCAAGAGCACCATCCAAACCTCCTCCCAATTTACCAGTACCTTCCACACGCCCTTCCACCACCCTCGCAAATGAGGTCGCAAAAGAGGCTCCAGTGCCAGCTACTGCTTCAGCTTTGACTCATGCGCCCAGTTTGGCCCCATCACATGCCTTGGATAGATTGGGATTCGAGCCTGTGGAGATCACTGAAAATGCACCTGTGAAAGTGAGTCCCTACCTTCCCTCTAGACAAGCATTTCGATAATTGCTGTTAGACAATACCTTCAATGAAGACTGTTCTGCCTTTTCCTTTTTCATCATTTTCCTACCCAGAGTCACCCACTCCTCACCATCATGTTTCCCCCCATCCACTGTGCTCGGCTACATTCTCTTGTGAGCATACTTCTGAGATTGAGAGTGATGAGTGTGGTGAGGATGGCAGCAACCCTATATATACCCACAGAAGGTTGCCAGCTGCCACCATGGATGAGTTCAATGAAAGTTTTCAGCATGTCAATGATATATTCAGTAAACTTGGTGAAAGTCGAGGAATGCCATGGCAACAGGTCAGGGACTGTTACAACTGTCAGTATTCATGCTCAAACCTACAAAATCTCTGGAACCTTTATTCCACCTATTTTGCGAAGCACATACGGACTGAACTTGCTCAGCTCCCTGCACCTGAGGCAGTCCAGGGGACTCCATTGGTGGATATGAGGAGAGCATGCGATTCACGTTGCAAAGCTGAGTTCCCCTGATACCTACATTGACATCCTGGAAACATGGAAGGAGGCTGAGGAGCTTGAAGACATTGGAGGTATAGTTGCCCGATGCCAGCAATTGTTCAATGAGATGATAAAGAACATTGATCACAATGTCAGTATCTCTTGGACATACCATTCATGGAATGTTTTGATCTTTCATTGGTTTCAGTTTGCTGCATTATCAAAATCACATGTGTTTGAGGGTTGCTATATTTTGGCAGGTAGGGTCATCAACCAAGATGCCAGTCTTGCCCATGTGTTCACAACTCCTGGTGCTGATGGGGTATGTCCCTGTTTCCTGTGCTTTCATGTCAAATGCTCATGCTTACAGTTCTTCCCTTCCTGGTACCATGCTGATACACATGAGATCATTGGGCATTTCAAGGCACACATATAGTAAGTCATATCACTGCTTTCTCTATTACTGTCTGATATGTTATTTAGTAACAAAGTTTCTCTGGACTCCATGACTGAAGCCTTTGGGGGTACCAATGATGTAGATACTGAGGTCATTGTCAAGAAAGGAAAAGGAAAGCAACATGCCATTACCATGGATGCAGAGGTTGTTGCTGAGAAAGGAAAGCAACAGCTTGTTAATGAGAAGAATGACAAGTCCAATAACAATGATGAAGTCAAATTTATTTGTTTGGATCATGAGCAAGTTAAGCAACTCCTCAGGAAGCATATTGGTAAGCCTTTCACATTTCCTGTGCGATGCCATTTAACATGTCATTTAGGAAGTTTTGGTTGGAAATGGGCATCACAAAAATTGTTCCCATGGCAGTCACTCCTCAATGATTTGGCAGGCAGTGCTTTGGTCTTGATGAACTGGTCAGTGGGTGTTCTATTCCCAGGCGAGGAATGCTGCAGAAAGGGAAATGGGAAGGGTATTTCGGACTTAACCCTCACTGATTGCTCGAAGCTTGTCACTGCTCTCAAGGACCAAAGTACCAACTGGCTTCATCTTCAGTGCTTGCCTAAACTGAAAGGTACATTCTTAATTCTCCTAGTGACAGTGGATGCTAATGTCATCACAGACATGCTTCTTTCATTGAAGAAACCAGTCATCAATAGTGCCCCACCATCTCATGACTCTAATCTTACAAGGGGCAAGCATGTGTTCATGAACTCCACCGTGGATTACCTTGGACCCAGCCAATTGCCTAGCATCACTGCTACATGTGTCAAGAGGAATAAGAGCAAGAAAAGAGCTTGGTTTGAAGTTGATGGGATGGAAGGATTGGGCAATTCTGACAGCATTGAAGAGGTCTCCATGGACAAGAAGCCTAAATCCAGCACCACCCCTCAGCCAAAGGCACTTGGTGCTCCTCAATGATCTTTGAAGTTGAAAGCCACTGGAGCTTCTGAAGTCATAAGTCTCTCAAGTAGTTCACAATCTCAGTCCAAGTCCTCTGGTGACAACTTTCATCCTGTGGATGCCCAGGATGATGACAATGTGGCCAGTGATGTTGAGATGGAAGATGGTGAGGCTGCCAGCAAGGCGAGGTGTGTTGCAGATATGTCTGACTATGAGCAAGAACCACTTTCCAACAAGCACAAAGTAAAGACATCTAAGCAAAACAAGGTGAGGACATCAAAAGCTTTGAAGAGTAGCAAGGCCAGCTGTCATATTCCATCATTGCTGATGTATGTTTCATCAGATGGTGGTCAAGTGGATGGTATGGCAGAGCAGAGTATTCATTCTGATGTTCTGGAGCCTCGCAAGGGCTCCACCAGCACTACTGAAGAAGTTTCGTCCCTCCTGTTATGTCAGATCTCACTGATCATATCATCACCGAAAGCACTCAACTTGATGTTCCAGAGTCTTGCAAGGGGACTACCAATGTCATGAAGGTGCTTGTCCCTGCTATGGGTTCAGACACCACTTGTCACATTGTCACCACTGGCTCTGCACAGAAAACTCTTCAACCTACCACTTCAGACCTTCACAAGGCATCTGCTGACACTGCAAACCTTACCTCAGTTGTCACCATTGGCTCCAATGCTCCTGGAGTTACATGCAGCATTTCCATTTCTAACATCACTGATTCCCATGAGACTCCCAGCATTCTGTGCAACACTTCTGTCCCTGTTTCTGTGATCCCCAGCCCCGATGAAGCATCAGATACTTCTACTATTTCCAACAGCACTTCCACTTCAGTCCCTGAGGCCACACAAGTACCCAATGAATCTGATGCAAAACCAAATGCAGGTAAACTCCATCACTTTCAACATTACATGCACACTGCTAATGATCACTTATTGTCCTGGCTAGCTCCCTCCACCCCTGTCACTCATGCTGCTGCTGATCTCTTCATCGGTGAGGATGATGGGCCAGATGGAGGGTTCTTCTCAGGCTATCCTAGTGGCCCTGCCACCAGAAAAGGTTCTCTGATAACACATGCCAAGTGCCCAGCACTGCATCTCATGCAAGGTCCAGCCCACCTAGGAAGTGACCATGAACCATTTGACCTTCAGCTTCATGTGTTCCCAGACAAGCCAGAAATTCATACCACATCTGCTAGGCTCTGTGCAGCTGAGGAAGGATGTCTACCTACAATGGAAAGTGAGGCTGACAGTGCTTGGCAAACTGGTCCACATTCCCTTCATGGTGCATGTTTGAGTTTGACCTTGGGCCCTGGTGGCCCACATATTGCTTACAATGTACCTCACCCTCTCCATGCTACACAGTTCAATCATCTATTGCAGCAGCATACTTTTGCTGATCAGCTCCCTGGGCCAGGTATCCCACTGTGGCAGATGCCAGGGGTACCTTATGATTACAACACTGTCATGCATGGAGGATGGTATAACCATCCAGCAGTTCCCTATCCTCCCCCATATCCGCCACCTGGCTGTCCATCTTACAGATCATACATGGAGGGTATGCCATCAACCATGCCACAGCAACAGATTAGTAATGTGGGACATCCCAACTACAACATCTAGCATGTCACTCTCACTCATGTGCCAGATTACTACTTTGGCAGGGGAGGGTATGAGGATTCTCACTTCTGCCATGACCCTGCTCCCATTGGCCAGACTGGTACTGTCCCAGAAGTTGCTGTTGGTGCTACTCCTCTTCCACCACGTCCTGGCGACACCACAAAGTCTGAGTCTGCTGCTGAGTAGGCTGCCATTTTAGCTTCTGGGGCTTGGTGTTTTTCAAGCTTATGTGTTGCCATCTGCATACATCTTCCTTACTGTTCTCGAGAGAAAACTTAAATTTTTTTTTTTACCAAATGCTTCTGAGATCTCGTGCACAGTACATATTGGTTGTCAATACAAATTGTGTTCTGTATCCCTCCAATACAATTAGTTAATGCCCTGCGAATCGTTCTCATGTGATCAAGGTCAAAACTAACTGAAGAAAACATATTGTATGAGATGACTGCCACAAAGAACACAAAAAAAACATATGGTTTGAACAACAAAAAAAAACTCCAGCGAAACCCTCTAGTGCAGTCTCTCGGCAACGTCAGTCTACTCCAGTGGACCGCTGCCAGTGGCTCTTAAGAGCTACTCACGAAGGTTTGTGGAGGCGAGACCCTCAGCAAAACCTCTCGGAAACATCAGCCTACTATGGTGGACCGCCGCCAGTGGCTCTTACGAGCGACTCACGAAGGTTAGCAGATGTTGCCTTACATACAGTATCTAGGGAATTCATTATGGCATTGGAGGCTCGCAGATGACACAACTATTTTTGGAATTGGCACGAGCCTCGCCCTGAGGACAGCATCTATATGACCTATTCTCACGTACACATAAACTACATCTAAAGACCGTGGGAATGGCCAAAAACTGCTGCCAAGGGTGTGGTTGTTCATACAGTGGATCAGTAAAATGGAGTTTGCTCGAGAGAGCCATGTAGATGATACAAGTCTCGCTAATTTACAGAATTGAATGCTTAATACCCACTCCGCGGAACAGCACACATCAAATTCTGGTTTGTTCTTCGTGCCGAGCGCCTGGTACTCTCTGTTCACGTTTTCGCTCCTCGATAAGCAGCTTATGTTTTGAGTGCCTGCTTCTGCATCTGCCATGATTCTGGAAAGAATACGAGAGGTGGGTTCAGTATTTGTGCTAATGTACATGCCAATTCACAGCCTCACCGTCGGAAGTGAGCCTGATCATCGGTCGGCAACTCAGCTAGTGCGTCGTTGAAGACTCGGGAGATTTCCTCCAAGAACTGGTGCCGTGATTCAATAGCTTTGGTTCGTGCATACGTCCAATCACTCATCTTGACTCGATCCAACAGGTTACACAGCTTGTCGTTTTCTAGAATACTGTGCAGCACCTGATTAAGGTCAGGAAGCAGTCGTGGGATGGTCTATGCGATCAGCCTACCTTGGCTGGTATATGTCCTACCTCAGAACAGAGTCCATAATGGCAAGTCCACGGGATCTGTCCCAGCTCAATTCAGAAGCCAGTGAACACGAGTCCATCCGTACCCTTCCGGTGATATCTTCTTCAAGAGCAAGCTGTTCATCAATAATCTCAGTAGCATCGAGTGTCGTCTGGAGAGCCTTGATCTCTTCCACCATGTTACGAATATTATCGTGTCTTGACGCCGTGGTTTGTGGGCGAAGATTACTAGTAAATTCGACAATCGGTTTGGACATTTCATATTCCGTGCAGCTTCTGCCCAAATCGCCCTTTCTGAACCCATAGCACGGTGGCATTCAGAATGATGAACAGGGAATAAATTAATACTCACAATGGACGAAGTACATGATAGGTTTGAGTGTAGATAGCGGCCATCTCTTCAGGCAGCTAATAGTCACCAGGGTTAGTATGCGGTACTATTGTCAATATTGGTAATACATGCCTTAATGCCGAGGGTTTTTGATATGGCAGCAATTTCGCGCTGTATCCCTTGCATTTGCTGCCCAGGAGTTCCATACACATTGTTCATCCTTCTGCACAGTGTTTTCACTAAGCCGCTGATAGAGGAATCTGGTACGACTTCAGGGGTTTCCGAATTCAGTTCTAAACCAGTGGAAAGCTTCTTGAAAAACGTTATTTTCCCAACCTGGGTTTCGGGGTAGACTGAGTGTAACGTTACAAGTTCAGGAAATACGCGCACACATATAATTTTCAAAGTGCTCAATCCCGAACATAGCCGAGAAGTACTTGATTGCGTGCTTCGTTGTCATCTTACTGTTCTGGCTACCAAGTCGCAAGTATACCCACGGAATCGAAGCCTCCTACTCACCAGGGATCGGTTGTCACCTGTTAATGTAGTGGGGCAGGACTGAAAAAGCAACGTTTAAGGGCATGCTGGACAGAAAGCAAGGAAATGTACCCAATTTAGCAAGGTATAAAACAGTTCCCTGCATTAGTTACCCTTCAACTATTGGCAGAGGAACAGGAAAGGGGAAAGGAGGGTGAGAGCCAGACAAGCACTTGCCTGTATGATTGGATAGAGCTTTGAAGTAAATGGTAGAGTTTGTAGTAGTTCTGACTGAGTAGTCAAGCTGATATGAGTAAGTGGAATGTGAATTCACTGAACTGAGGGGTATAGGCAGAAACCCCTTGGTTTATATACATGTAGGAATGTGCACAGACCATGAGTGCATATGGTAAGTAAAGTGAGTACCTACTATGTATAGTAAAGAATAGAATGGAACATCATAGAATAAAGTGGAGCTAAGTGGAGTAACTTAGCAAGCATGACATCATATGAGTAAAACTCATCTAGTAAGCAAGTCTAGAACCAGTAATGAGAAACACTGTTAACCAGTATTTCCAACATCAACAGCAGCTAAACAGGACCCACTGAATTTCACTGAACAGTCTCCACCATGTCTCATCAGTTTCGTCCTGATGCCAAACTCGAGGCATTGCCAACAAGATGATGAGAGAATTCCTTCAGAAACAACACTAGCTGTTGGTTAGTTTGGAAGTGATAGGCCAATAGGTTGATGTAGCTCAAGCTTAGAAAGAGTTTTCCCGAAAGCCCATATGGTCATGCTGTCTTCTGCCATGGTCCTACTGTTTGTAGTGGAAACTCTGCACTCTACTGGATCACATGCCTGACCCAAATTTGCTGCAAGGTCTTGGAGGATGTTGCCATTGCACCTGAAAGTTGGATTGCAGTGGCTGTAGTCACAGAGCTATTTGCACTACACTTTAGAAAATTGTTGGGGAAGGGGGGAGATTGTTACCCACTTCAATCCGAATGCCAGGGAAATGAATAAGCTGCATTTGAACCCCATCCATGTACAACCCATACTTGGGGAAGGATGGGTTAGCCTCTTGCATAGGTCCCTGAGTTTCAATACCATTCCAATCAGTCTGCAGAGATGTGAACATTGAAGAATAAACAAAAACAGCGAGCAGGACACTCATGGTCGAAGGTTTCTGTGCAAGTGGACCATGGCAACAACCAGTGCAGAGTACAATGTCAATGGCAACTGTGCAATTGCCCCTGTACCAGATGCCCCACATCACCCTCACAGCCCAAACCAATTGGGGGAGATGAGCATGCTTGATGAAGCTTGCAGTATTGAAATCCATATGAGCAGTAGTGTCATGGCCTGATATACTACGAGTGAGATCTGCCTGCCTGGTCAACAATGAACCATATGCTTTCTTGGCATAATCTTCCCATGGTGTGAGGTGGCTTTCATTGTAGATGACATGGGTCCATGGGTTCCTGAGGTAGTACCCAAATCCCACTGCAAAGCGAATGTCAGCTTCATCATTGGCATAGATTATGACAATCAGGTCGTTTGTATGCAACAGTTTCATGGAGTTTCCAACAATGCTACATGGGAAAGCACTGCACTGCTTGAAGCTGTAGAAGGAGATGGTTTCATCATCAGGTATGAGAGTACAACATGACTGTGACTCATCCTGATAATAAGAAAGAAAGACTTGTTTGAACTGGGGAAACATTGGAACTTCTCCTGTTGCCCCCAAAAATCTGTAATAGCAGGTGGAGTCAGATACCAAGTCAATTGTCATCAGCAGTGTCACACACCAAAGGTGTTTGGTGAGGTGGACATGGATACAGCTGATGAATGGAGATGAAGACCATAGCCCTCATGCAAAGAAGGACAGCCAGAAGTGTTGGCAGTCATCCCTCACACAAGAACAAGTCATCAGTGCCAAAGAAAAAGAAAGGGAGCAAGTTAAGTGCTGGCCAAAATTCTTAAGCACCCATGTATGGCATTCCAGTTTTTGGCATATCTCTGCCATTTCTGCAGATACCGAGACCATTCCCACACTTGCTTGTAGTGCTCAGCCATGTGATCTTACCTTCCAAAATTGGAAAGGATTTGCACACTCCACATGTTTCTACAGCACTCCCTCCAAAAGACACTCATTTTGCTAAATTCTTCTGATATGGCCACCTCCATGTCAATCATTTCACTTGTCCCCTTTGCTAGGGACAATGGCTACATATATCTACCAGGAGTTCCTACCAGCTTCCATCCTGAAGCATCCTGGTACATCCCACCCTTGTCTGTGCCCTCTCAGCCCATCCAGCTTGGACAGTGTGTTCTTTTTGTCAGTATGACCTCTAGGAGGATGTTCTTTGGTCACCTCAGGTCTGTCATTTGCTTGGAAAGGACTTATGTGGTTGTTTCAGTCTCTCCAGTCCAAGAAGCATATGGATCCTTCCTCCCTGCTCCCTGCAATGTCTTCATACCAGTCTCATCCATCATTCTTCCAAGATTGTGACAGCTACAGTATAATCTACTGTTCCCCACTCTCCCTGATTGCATCCATGACGAGTATGATGCACATCTTGCCTCCTTGTTGCAAGATACAGCAGAAGACACTCCCCCTTCATCCTCTCTTCCAACAGAGCCTCATTCATGAAGTTTTTATTTGCTTCACTGAGAGGATGGTTTGGGGGGGAAAGTTGCAATCCCCTATGCTCCTGTCACCCCACAGACCCCCAAAACAGCCTCCCCCTAATGCAATTCCAGTGTGCTTTCCCAGTTCCTGACATTACTTGACTCATACTTTGATGTTCTGACTGTCTTTGACTCACCTATTGCCAATACTTACCAATCTTTTGACTTTGCTTACTGATTCTTCACCTTTTGGCTTGCTAATCCTTACCAATGCTTACCAATGCTTTCCAAGACGATTACCCATCACTTACATTCCTTACTCATCAGTTACCAATCACTTACCAAGTGTTTGCACCTTGTTTTCCCAAGGCAACACCCCTGTACTGTATATAAATCACTGTACTTAGATAGCAAAAAAAAAAGAAGACATCAGAGAGCCCCTCTTGCTCACATTTTATCATCACTCAGTAATTCATTCAGCAGCTTTGATAGTTGAGACTTTATTAAGGGTCTAACTATCATCTACTTTGCTTATCCTTGTCTGTCATCAATATACTTCACTCCAAGCCCTCCCTGAGCTCAGTGCAGCTTAGGACATTGAATTAAGTCATCATCCATCCTTCTGTAGGCTGACAGCAGTCTACCCTATCACATTCCTGCTCCTTCTTTGTCAGGAGCACCCCCAACCCTCAGCACTTGTCTTTGAGTGTTGTAGCTTGCAAAAACCCTCCCAAAGGACAGGTTCTACCATTTAGGTACTGCATAGGCACACCACCACTCGCTCTTTTTGTCTTTTGTGTTGGTTTTGGTTGGTTTTCACCACTTAACCACACTTTGACTCACAGCATGGCAAGCAAGTCATTCCATGCCATCCTTGGCTGTCATTGTGCCTAGCTGGGATTCACCAACATCTTCCCTGGCAGTCTCACCCCCACCTAGATTGTTGCTGGCATCTGCACAAATTCCACAAACTGTGCCATCTCCCATGGTTCATGCATATATGGATGAGCAGTTAGATGGTGCAGCAGCCTCTGAGCCACAGCCCATCCCAGCTATATCATGGCAACCATCCCCCCAGCCTATGGCCACCAATGCTGCTGCTGGTGAGTGCCATGTCATCTCTTGTTGCTGCCAGTATTAAGTGTATCAGCTCACTTTTCAGCACTGCAACATTTCTCCAGCAACTTGGGTATACAAGGACTTCATGACGAAGGGCCAATTACAACATGTAAGTAGTTTTATGATATCCCTTGCATATATATCAATCATCCAGCAGTGGAAAAAGCACGGTGGCTTGTGGTTCTTCTTGCAGGACTGACTGATGAGCACCCACCCCATCTTAACACCACTACTGATGGGCCAATTGTTGTGGCCTACAACCACTACAGCAATATATTGGTGGAATCAAGCATCCAGTTTCACCTGTTGCTTGCAAGGAGAGCACAGCTGGAAAGGACTTAGCAATATATACAAGATTTGATGACCAGTGATTGGGATGGTGAGGATGAATTGGAACTGGATGAGGATTTGTTGTAATGTAGCCATTGGTTGTCAAAATGTAGTATCACATTCCATGGCCATGTAAAATACAAATGCTAACATCACCTACGTTTCTTGGAGGGACTAGGAGTAGGAACATCATCATCAGGCTGCTTTAGTGCCTTCTGCATCCATTTTGATTGCTGCATACCCCTCACATTGTCTATGCCAGTCCAGTGCATGGGTACTAGGATTGAGAGATAAATCGAATCCACAATTCAGTGACCACAGCACAAGTACTGACTCATTGATGGAATGGGCAACTTGCACTTTGAATCTTCCTGTTTATGGTCTCTCCTGATAGTTGTTGGCACTGCTAAAGGATCTGCCAGGTGGACTGAATCAGGTGAATCAATGCAATGGGCATCAGGCACAGGTTGCACAGGGCTTGTGATGCCGCCCTCAACCTGCCACAAGGCATTTGATGGTTCCTTGCTGATGGCTGAAACATGTCAGCCATTAATGTCAACAATATTCAGCTGTTGTGATCCTGCTGGCTTACCAATTGGCTGGCAGGTGTTACCCTCAGCCACTTGGCATCTGGCAATCCACTGCTGGGAATCCAGCAACGGTACTGCCTCTGTGGCATCTTCATCCACCATGCTTGTGCCTGTACTGTCATTTCTGTTTGACAGCAATGTTGGTGGAATTTGACAGAGATTGGATTCATTGTCAGAATCAGACCCTACAACTTTGTTCCCCATTAGATAATATTGCTGCACATTTAAGTTCCAGTTGCATTCCTTCATACCTGTTTGCTGTCACAGCTTCCTCCTACCCCCACATCATTTTATCCATCGTCCTTTCGCCTGCTGAGTGTTCTGGTCTCCCATCCAAATCCTGCTTTGCACACATCCTTGCTCCACTGCTGTTGGCCTCTGCCACTGGCATTCAGAGGGACCCTCCAGCATCTCTCCACTTCTTGAAGCTGAATATATTGTTGGGATGCCACTCTTTTCTCTCTTGCCACCATTCTAAGATCACTGTCAACTCATCCTGGGTAAGTTGACTCAGCTCTTTGAAGGGAACCTCAGGTGGCAGAAACTGTGGTGCAATATAAAGTGCAGTGTTGGACATGCTCATTAGTGTCGCAATTATTCTGAATGTGTTCTTGACATTCCCTCTCCTGGTCTTCAATTCAATTACTGGCCTGGCACTGTTGTAGCCTTTTCTGGCTGGCTTTTGTGGCATGGTGTGAATGATGTGAGCAGCAACTGTTGCTCACTAGCATTCTACATGTGGGACAATATTCAAAACTGACTTGGAGTCCCTTGAAGTGATTGGATGTGCATTCCATTGGTGTGGCAGGCTCTCACAGGCATGTAATGCACCCATGGCACCCTGTATTGTATTGTATTGATTCTTATTTAATGCCCTGGGTGTCCAGTATTTGATCAGCACAATCCTGGTTTGAATGAAATCTATGAAATCAATGCAATATTACTAGCCACCCTTCTGTGATTGTATGAAGTGTAGGTTATGATCTTATACTGGTGGTAAGATATGCAGTATACTGACAATTCATGCTATGCTTCATGTCCATATCTATAGCACCCTAGCTGTGTGCTGCCATATACAGAACTATCTGTGCTGGATGCCATGCACTGACATGAATCCTACTCAATCCAGATGTGTGCTGTGGTATGTTGGGTCAATGCCATTGGCTGCTGAGAACTGCTGGTTTATTCTTCTGCATCTAAACATGTGCTGCTGTATGCAGAACCATCCATGCCACACATCAAACCTTGATGTGGATCCTAAGGCAGTCAGGTGTTTACCACTGTTTGCCATGCCCATGCTGCCAGCTGCTGCCACATTGCCAGCATGTGCCAAGCAATATCTGCTGGCTGCTGTGACCCTCCAGAGACTCCCAGAGCAGGTGCTGCCAGGTGCCATGGTACATGTTGCCACAACTTCCCCATGAACTATGCTGCATGCTGCGATGTGCCATAATGTGGAATGCCATATCTGTCAGATGCTACTGCTTCTGAATACAAGGTGCTGCACTGCTGAGCTATCCTGAAGCATGCCGAGGTCTTGTGCCAACTTCCAGTGCTGATCTACACATGCTGCAGCATGCCACTGGATAGGTGACATCTCACACTAGGCTACTCCAGGTACTACAGGGACAATTTGATTGTGGCCTACTCATGTGTTATTTGATAATAGAAGCTGGGCTGGTCCATACAGCAGGGGGATGACTCAATGTAGGGCTTGACCTCTGCTGGCCCATGGGACATGGCCAATTGTCAGCCTCTGCTGGCCCTGTCATACAGTACAATGTAGGTACATTATGTGAACAGAACATGTACTGAGTTCTTTAATTAGAGCATGTCTGCATACTGTCAGAAGAATAAATTTCATCAAGTTTGCAGGTGTGACTTGCCCAGTGATGCCAGCTGAACAATCTTGCATATGAGATTTCAACCCCAGTGAGAAATCGCCATATGCAGAGCAATGTACTCATAGATAGATATATACCATGCATGTCCATTGTCTTACATATGAAATGGATGTGTCCATAGATGTTTTTGCTAGCACGATGTACCCAACACTATACCATGCTAGTCCCTATATTAATGCATAGGTCTAATACCTTTCCTGTTGTTTGCCAATGCTCATCTGCTTGCTTCATGCTTGCTATGCCCAGGCTATGCCAAAATATGTCAAATGAACATGTCTTGTGATTGTGGCATGCCAACTATGCATTCATATGTGACAATTGCCAAACTATTGCCTGCCTGCACACTGCCACCTTGACCTGTCACCTGCCAATAAAAATGCTCACCACTCCCTAATCCCCTCACCAATGGACCCAAATGACAGCCAATGTCCATCCAGCCCTCAAACCATCCAGTCAAGCCAAATCAATACATTGTGAGGTTTGAAAACATTGCAATAACCTCTGCTTTTTTGTTAATCCATATGCCATCAGAAACCTGCCAAATGACCATCAGGATGGGATGATTGGCAGGATAAAACACACCAGTTTCAGTGCTTCATCTTTGTATTTCTGTGCAGGTAGCTTAGTTGATACACATAGTGTAGTCACATTTAGTCACAACACATGGGCAGCCTGTGTGCCAAAACACCAACACTTATATAGACCCCAAGACAGGCCTGCCTAAATAGATTAGCCAGTACACATGGACAGGCCCAAGGGACTAAAGTGAGAGCAACATATGTATGGGCCTGTAAGTGCATTACTACAACATATGGGAGGGCCTGTGGTGGGTAAGGATGTTGAAACATTTAGACAGGCCGGTGACCAATTAAGTATACTGAGTTGCTGTAAGACATGGACAGGCCTGTCCTGGTAGGTTACACCCCTGTTGCAACATCAAGGCGGGCCTGCCTATCATAACATGGAGAGGGTCACAACATAAGGATGGGCCCATCTATGATTAGAATACAAAGTTGGCAACATATGGATGGGCCCAGGAGTAATATCATTTATGGTGTTGCAACATCTAGACAGGCCTGTTCATAATAAGCCATACCCCTGTTGCAACATAAAGATGGGCCCATCAGTAATGTCATTTCATAATGTCACAACATATAGACAGGCCTGTTGACAGTAAGATGTACTGCTGTTGAAACATAAAGACAGGCCCATCATTAATATCATGTAATAGAGTCACAACATAAGGCTGGGCCTGTCAGTAGTATTATGCAATATATGGATGGGCCCATCCACAGTAAGATGTACCTCTGATGAGACATGAAGATGGGCCCATCAGTAATCTCATGTATAGCATCACAACATATGGATGGGCCCTTCAGTAGTATTATTTATATCATCACAACATATGGGCAGGCCTGGCCCCAGTAAGATGTACCCTGTCAAAACATAAAGATAGGCCTGTCACTAGTATCATTTAATAGAGTCACAACATATGGATGGGCCCTTCAGTAATATTATTTACATTGTCACAACATGAAGACAGGCCTGTCAGTAATCTCATGCATAGCATCACAACATATGGGCAGGCCTGGCCCCAGTAAGATGTACCCTGTTGAAACATAAAGATGGGCCCATCACTAATATCATTTAATAGAGTCACAACATAAGGATGGGCCCTTCAGTAATATTATTTATATTGTCACAACATAAAGACAGGCCCAGTAATCTCATGCATAGCATCACAACATATGGGTGGGCCTGGCCCCAGTAAGATGTACCCTGTTGAAACATAAAGATGGGCCCATCACTAATATCATTTAATAGAGTCACAACATAAGGATAGGCCCTTCAGTAATATTATTTATATTGTCACAACATAAAGACAGGCCCATCAGTAATCTCATGCATAGCATCACAACATATGGGTGGGCCTGGCCCCAGTAAGATGTACCCTGTTGAAACATAAGATGGGCCCATCACTAATATCATTTAATAGAGTCGCAACATATGGACAGGCCCTTCAGTAATATTATTTACATTGTCACAACATAAAGATGGGCCTGTCAGTAGTCTCATGCATAGCATCACAACATATGGATGGGCCCTTCAGTAGTATTGTTTATATCATCACAACATATGGGCAGGCCCAGCCCCAGTAAGATGTACCCTGTCAAAACATAAAGATGGGCCTGTCAGTAATCTCATGTATAGCATCACAACATATGGACAGGCCCTTCAGTAGTATTATTTATATTGTCACAACATATGGGCAGGCCCAGCCCCAGTAAGATGTACCCTGTCGAAATGTAAAGACAGGCCCATCAGTAATGCTGTTTAATAATGTCACAACATAAGGACGGGCCCTTCAGTAGTATTGTTTATATTGTTGCAACATATGGATGGGCCTGTCAGTAATATCATCTAATAGCATCACAACATAAGGACAGGCCCTTCAGTAGTATCATGTATATCATCACAAGCAAATGGACTGGGCCCATCTAGCAAGATGCACCCCTGTTGCAACATAAGGACAAGTCCATGTATGGTATTCTTAGGCAGCAGAAAGGGAGATCCAAGCTATCTACATATGGATGGTCTGTGTAAGGCATTCTCAGGCAGCAGAAAGGGAGATCAAAGGGATCTACATAAGGATGGGCCCATCCATGGTATTCTCAGGCAGCAGATAAGGGAAAACAAAAACCAGTGTTACAACATAAGACAGGCCGATCTGTCCACTGCAGGATTACAAACCCTTGGCACTGCATAAGATGGGCCAAACCATCATATCATAGATAGCTCACCACAAATGGACAGGCCTATCCATAATTGGGTTATCCCCCTGTCACAATATAAGACAGGCCCAGGAAGACAAGAAATGAAGAAAGTGGAACCTCTTGCACTATAGAGTATCTGAATTTCCCACTATAAATTGTGTTTCATGTTGGATGATTTGCCTATTTAGTTGGAATCTCAGGTGCTGGTCTATGTAGCTGCAAGCCAGGCTCCACCATTGGAGCAGATGGGAAACACACAAAACAAACAGCAATGCTATTCCAGAACAATGCATCATATTTTTATCTGAGCCTCTGCTTCATATATGCATTCAGGATTATTGACTTGTACTGGTATTGCTGTCATGCTGTGGGAATCATTCATAGGTGGGATAAAAAATGTGACATCCACATATCTCATCATCTATCTTTAACCTCTGACTCTTCCACTCTCCAATCACCATCACCACTCTCACCATCAAACTACTCCATCATCTTGTCATCAGAAACATGTTGTCACTTGTCATCTCGCAAGCTCTTCAAGAAATCGCCTGAGCTTGATGCTATGGCCAACTGCATCCTTCAAATTTACTTCAAGGATATTGTGGAAAGCAGCAAGCTGGGAAAGGCAGACAAGATTGCAAAGTGGAGAGGTGCCATCAAGGCAATAAACAATGAACTAGTGCATCATAGCATCATCACATTTTTTTCACTAACTGATGCATTCAGGATGCTGTATGCAACCTCATCACTAGGATGGATGAGATTCCAATGACCCTCATCAGTGTTGACATGTTCTTAAAGTGGCATGAAGACCTTGGCTCAATCAAGCACCCATGGCCTGAGTGGAAGACCACCCTATCCCCTTCCAAAACCAATGTTGCCAACCACAAGTGGCTTGACATTGTTGAGCATCAATATGACTATCACCAGTTGGGCCTCCCTATGCCCTGCATGGTGCCAACACCAACACCACCTGCTCAAGAGACTGAAATGCTTATGAGCGACAAAGGAAAACAGAAAGCAACCAAGGCAGAGGTGGAGCAAATGATAGCAGATAGCTCACACAGGATGGAGGTGGATGATGAGGGTGAAGATGAGGTGCCAGAGAAGGAGGATGACAAGGAAGAACCAGTGCAAGGCAGGCAGAAGTGCAAAGCTGCCACAAAAATGACATCCCATTGATCCAGACATTGATCCTGCTCTAGGAAGGCAACAGCAGAAACCAACAATGATGAAGACATTCCTGCTCAAGGCCAATCAAAATGCAAGCCTTGTCCACTGTCAGATGGACTTTATGGTCACACTGCCATAGCTGCCAGAAGGATGCCTTCCCCCAACCCCCATTCCTGTGAGTCGTGCTGCAGATGCAAGGTCCAATGCTACAAGAACCCTGGGAAGTCCTGCTTCCCATGCAACAGTTGCAAAATTCGATGTAGCCATGCCAAAGGCAGGATTTCTGCTCCAACTTGATGGAATCCATTGCAAGCCAGGGGAAAAAAGCAAGCTCAAAGTCTGTCCCCAATGATGGAGGCCCAAGAATCCCAAAGCCCAAAGGAATGTCCCCCAAAGCGACATGTTTCAATGGCTTCCAAAGCCATCAACACTGGGGTTGGGCCCTCCAACCAGGGAGAGATGATCCCCAAGGGATCTTCATCCAGTATGTTCACAATTTCATGTATTTATGCTGACTCAAATTTTATTTAGAGATTCATATTCCTGCATTCAAACACAGGGATTCCCACCCAATCCCAGCTGCTGCTATGAGCAGATTTGATCGTCAAGGCTGGCCCATCTGTTGCACAGGAGGTAGAGGGATCTATGGCAGCAGGTACAGTTAATCACTCTACATTTATGCTAATTATCACAGTTAACCCTTGTATTCAAAGCAGACACCTGCCCATCAACAACAGCAGCACCTGTCCAACTCACAACCACTGCAACTCCCAGCACACCATCATCCCATCTGTGCCCCAATCACCAAGGTGTTGCAAATGTCCAACACAATCGAAGAGTGAATCAAAGATTTGAAATGTCAACTCCACGA